>NC_092729.1:86344679-86377179 GCF_047496885.1 Scyliorhinus torazame | reverse complement strand
CGGTGCTCCGAGTGTGGGTCTAACTGAGGGATACGGAGACCGGGGCTGTGCACGGTGCTCCGAGTGTGGGTCTAACCGAGGGATACGGAGACCGGGACTGCGCACGGTGCTCCGAGTGTGTGCCTGACCGAGGGATACGGAGACCGGGACTGTGCACGGTGCTCCGAGTGTGGGTCTAACCGAGGGATACGGAGACCGGGACTGTGCACGGTGCTCCGAGTGTGGGTCTGACCGAGGGATATGGAGACCGGGACTGTACACGGTGCTCCGAGTGTGGGTCTGACCGAGGGATATGGAGACAGGGACTGTGCACAGTGCTCCGAGTGTGTGTCTGACCGAGGGATACGGAGACCGGGACTGTGCACGGTGCTCCGAGTGTGGGTCTAACCGAGGGATACGGAGACCGGGACTGTGCACGGTGCTCCGAGTGTGGGTCGAACCGAGGGAAACGGAGACCGGGACTGTGCACGGTGCTCCGAGTGTGGGTCTAACCGAGGGATACGGAGACCGGGACTGTGCACGGTGCTCCGAGTGTGGGTCTAACCGAGGGACACGGAGACCGGGGCTGTGCACGGTGCTCCGAGTGTGGGTCTGACCGAGGGACACGGAGACCAGGACTGTGCACGGTGCTCCGAGTGTGGATCTAACCGAGGGATACGGAGACCGGGACTGTGCACAGTGCTCCGAGTGTGGGTCTAACCGAGGGATACGGAGACCGGGACTGTGCACGGTGCTCCGAGTGTGGATCTGACCGAGGGATACGGAGACCAGGACTGTGCACGGTGTTCCGAGTGTGGGTCTAACCGAGGGATACGGAGACCGGGACTGTGCACGGTGCTCCGAGTGTGGGTCTGACCGAGGGATATGGAGACCGGGGCTGTGCACGGTGCTCCGAGTGTGGGTCTGACCGAGGGATACGGAGACCGGGACTGTGCACGGTGCTCCGAGTGTGGGAATGACCGAGGGTTACGGAGACCAGGACTGTGCACGGTGCTCCGAGTGTGGGTCTGACCGAGGGATAGGGAGACCGGGACTGTGCACGGTGCTCCGAGTGTGGGTCTGACCGAGGGATACGGAGACCGGGACTGTGCACGGTACTCCGAGTGTGGGTCTAACCGAGGGATAGGGAGACCGGGACTGTGCACGGTGCTCCGAGTGTGGGTCTGACCGAGGGATACGGAGACCGGGACTGTGCACGGTGCTCCGAGTGTGGGTCTGACCGAGGGATACGGAGACCGGGACTGTGCACGGTACTCCGAGTGTGGGTCTAACCGAGGGATAGGGAGACCGGGACTGTGCACGGTGCTCCGAGTGTGGGTCTGACCGAGGGATACGGAGACCGGGACTGTGCACGGAGCTCCGAGTGTGGGTCTAACCGAGGGATACGGAGACGGTGACTGCGCACGGTGCTCCGAGTGTGTGTCTAACCGAGGGATACGGAGACCGGGACTGTGCACGGTGCTCCGAGTGTGGGTCTGATCGAGGGATACAGAGACCGGGACTGTGCACGGAGCTCCGAGTGTGGGTCTAACCGAGGGATACGGAGATCGGGACTGTGCACGGTGCTCCGAGAGTGAGTTTAACCGAGGGATACGGAGACCGGGACTGTGCACGGTGCTCCGAGTGTGGGTCTGACCGAGGAATACAGAGACTGGG
Organism: Scyliorhinus torazame; assembly: GCF_047496885.1. NCBI lineage: Eukaryota > Metazoa > Chordata > Chondrichthyes > Carcharhiniformes > Scyliorhinidae > Scyliorhinus > Scyliorhinus torazame. The sequence continues at coordinate 86,375,523 of NC_092729.1, read as the reverse complement.
ACTGTGCACGGTGCTCCGAGTGTGGGTCTAACCGAGGGAGACTGAGACCGGGACTGTGCACGGTGCTCCGAGAGTGGGTCTTAGCAAGGGATACGGAGACCGGGACTGTGCACGATGCTCCGAGTGTGGGTCTAACCGAGGGATATGGAGACCGGGACTGTGCACGGTGCTCCGAGTGTGGGTCTAACCGAGGGATACGGAGACCGGTACTGTGCACGGTGCTCCGAGTGTGGATCTAACCGAGGGATACGGAGACCGGGACTGTGCACGGTGCTCCGAGTGTGTTTCTAACCGAGGGATACGGAGAACGGGACTGTGCTCGGTGCTCCGAGTGTGGGTCTAACCGAGGGATAGGGAGACCAGGACTGTGCACGGTGCTCCGAGTGTGGGTCTAACCGAGAGATACGGAGACTGGGACTGTGCACGGTGCTCCGAGTGTGTGTCTAACCGAGGGATACGGAGACCGGGACTGTGCACGGTGCTCACAGTGTGGGTCTAACCGAGGGATACGGAGATCGGGACTGTGCACGGTGCTCCGAGTGTGGGTCTAACCGAGGGATACGGAGACCGGGACTCTGCACGGTGCTCCGAGTGTGGGTCTAACTGAGGGATACGGAGACCGGGACTGTTCATGGTGCTCCGAGTGTGTGTCTAACCGAGGGATACAGAGACCGGGACTGTGCACGGTGCTCCGAGTGTGGGTCTGACCGATGGGATACAGAGACCGGGACTGTGCACGGTGCTCCGAGTGTGGGCCTGACCGAGGGACACGGAGACCGGGACTGTGCACGGTGCTCCGAGTGTGGGTCTAACCGAGGGATACGGAGACAGGGATTGTGCACGGTGCTCCGAGTGTGCGTCTGACCGAGGGATACTGAGACCGGGACTGTGCACGGTGCTCCGAGTGTGGGTCTAACCGAGGGAGACGGAGACCGGGACTGTGCACGGTGCTCCGAGTGTGGGTCTGACCGAGGGATACGGAGACCGGGACTGTGCACGGTGCTCCGAGTGTGGGTCTGACCGAGGGATACGGAGACCGGGACTGTGCACGGTGCTCCGAGTGTGTGTCTAACCGAGGGATACGGACACCGGGACTGTGCACGGTGCTCACAGTGTGGGTCTAACCGAGGGATACGGAGATCGGGACTGTGCACGGTGCTCCGAGTGTGGGTCTAACCGAGGGATACGGAGACCGGGACTCTGCACGGTGCTCCGAGTGTGGGTCTAACCGAGGGATACGGAGACCGGGACTGTTCATGGTGCTCCGAGTGTGTGTCTAACCGAGGGATACAGAGACCGGGACTGTGCACGGTGCTCCGAGTGTGGGTCTGACCGATGGGATACAGAGACCGGGACTGTGCACGGTGCTCCGAGTGTGGGCCTGACCGAGGGACACGGAGACCGGGACTGTGCACGGTGCTCCGAGTGTGGGTCTAACCGAGGGATATGGAGACAGGGATTGTGCACGGTGCTCCGAGTGTGCGTCTGACCGAGGGATACTGAGACCGGGACTGTGCACGGTGCTCCGAGTGTGGGTCTAACCGAGGGAGACGGAGACCGGGACTGTGCACGGTGCTCCGAGTGTGGGTCTGACCGAGGGATACGGAGACCGGGACTGTGCACGGTGCTCCGAGTGTGGGTCTGACCGAGGGATTACGAGACCGGGACTGTGCACGGTGCTCCGAGTGTGGGTCTGACCGAGAGATACGGAGACCGGGACTGTGCATGGTGCTCCGAGTGTGGGTCTAACCGAGGGAGACGGAGACCGGGACTGTGCACGGTGCTCCGAGTGTGGGTCTGACCGAGGGATACGGAGACCGGGACTGTGCACGGTGCTCCGAGTGTGGGTCTGACCGAGGGACACGGAGACCGGGACTGTGCACGGTGCTCCGAGTGTGGGTCTAACCGAGGGATACGGAGACCGGGACTGTGCATGGTGCTCCGAGTGTGGGTCTGACCGAGGGATACGGAGACCGGGACTGTGCACGGTGCTCCGAGTGTGGGTCTGACCGTGGGATACGGAGACCGGGACTGTGCACGGTGCTCCGAGTGTGGGTCTAACCGAGGGATACGGAGACAGGGATTGTGCACGGTCCTCCGAGTGTGGGTCTGATCACATACCATCTCCCATTCCCTGAGGCGGTTCAAAGCCAGTATGACCATTGAGGGGTTGACAAGGTAGCCATCTTTGTTGAAGGAGAAGTCTTTGCCATCCCAGGTAATGTTAGAGAAGTACCTATGGAGAGAGAGAGACAGAGAGAAATGATGAAGAGGTAATAGATTCGTGGGGAAGTCACCTTCTTGAACCTACCGCAATCCCGTGTGGTTTACGGAGCTCAAATCCTAGAGTATCCTACATCTACCCCCGACAGTGCAGCGCTCCCTCAGTACTGGCACCGGGGGGAGTGTCGGCCTGGATTATGGAGCTCAAATCCTAGAGTATAGACATCTCCCTCCGACAGTGCAGCGCTCCCTCAGTACTGGCACAGGGGGGGGGGAGTGTGGGCATGGATTATGGAGCTCAAATCCTAGAGTATAGACATCTCCCTCCGACAGTGCAGCGCTCCCTCAGTACTGGCACCGGGGGGGAGTGTCGGCCTGGATTATGGAGCTCAAATCCTAGAGTATAGACATCTCCCTCCGACAGTGCAGCGCTCCCTCAGTACTGGCACCGGGGGGAGTGATGGCCTGGATTATGGAGCTCAAATCCTGGAGTATAGACATCTACCTCCGACAGTGCAGCGCTCCCTCAGTACTGGCACCGGGGGGAGTGTGGGCCTGGATTACGGAGCTCAAATCCTAGAGTATAGACATCTCCCTCCGACAGTGCAGCGCTCCCTCAGTACTGGCATCGGGGGGAGTGTCGGCCTGGATTATAGCGCTCAAATCCTAGAGTATAGACATCTCCCTCCGACAGTGCAGCGCTCCCTCAGTACTGGCACCGGGGGGAGTGTCGGCCTGGATTATAGAGCTCAAATCCTAGAGTATAGACATCTACCCCCGACAGTGCAGCGCTCCCTCAGTACTGGCACCGGGGGGAGTGTGGGCCTGGATTCCGGAGCTCAAATCCTAGAGTATAGACATCTCCCTCCGACAGTGCAGCGCTCCCTCAGTACTGGCATCGGGGGGAGTGTCGGCCTGGATTATAGAGCTCAAATCCTAGAGTATATACATCTCCCCCCGACAGTGCAGCGCTCCCTCAGTACCTGCACCGGGGGGAGTGTGGGCCTGGATTATGGAGCTCAAATCCTAGAGTATATTCATCTACCTCCGACAGTGCGGCGCTCCCTCAGTACTGGCACCAGGGGGAGTGTCGGCCTGGTTTAGGGAGATCAAATCCTAGAGTATAGACATCTCCCTCCGACAGTGCGGCGCTCCCTCAGTACTGGCACCGGGGGGAGTGTCGGCCTGGATTATGGAGCTCAAATCCTAGAGTGTAGACATCTACCTCCGACAGTGCAGCGCTCCCTCAGTACTGGCACCGGGGGGAGTGTCGGCCTGGATTATGGAGCTCAAATCCTAGAGTATAGACATCTCCCTCCGACAGTGCAGCGCTCCCTCAGTACCTGCACCGGGGGGAGTGTGGGCCTGGATTATGGAGCTCAAATCCTAGAGTATATTCATCTACCTCCGACAGTGCGGCGCTCCCTCAGTACTGGCACCAGGGGGAGTGTCGGCCTGGTTTACGGAGATCAAATCCTAGAGTATAGACATCTCCCTCCGACAGTGCGGCGCTCCCTCAGTACTGGCACCGGGGGGAGTGTGGGCCTGGATTATGGAGCTCAAATCCTAGAGTATAGACATCTCCCTCCGACAGTGCAGCGCTCCCTCAGTACTGGCACCGGGGGGAGTGTCGGCCTGGATTATAGAGCTCAAATCCTAGAGTATAGACATCTACCCCTGACAGTGCAGCGCTCCCTCAGTACTGGCACCGGGGGGAGTGTGGGCCTGGATTCCGGAGCTCAAATCCTAGAGTATAGACATCTCCCTCCGACAGTGCAGCGCTCCCTCAGTACTGGCACCAGGGGGAGTGTCGGCCTGGTTTACGGAGATCAAATCCTAGAGTATAGACATCTCCCTCCGACAGTGCGGCGCTCCCTCAGTACTGGCACCGGGGGGAGTGTCGGCCTGGATTATGGAGCTCAAATCCTAGAGTGTAGACATCTACCTCCGACAGTGCAGCGCTCCCTCAGTACTGGCACCGGGGGGAGTGTCGGCCTGGATTATGGAGCTCAAATCCTAGAGTATAGACATCTCCCTCCGACAGTGCAGCGCTCCCTCAGTACTGGCACCGGGGGGAGTGTCGGCCTGGAATATAGCGCTCAAATCCTAGAGTATATACATCTACCTCCGACAGTGCAGCGCTCCCTCAGTACTGGCACCGGGGGGTGTGTCGGCCTGGATTATAGCGCTCAAATCCTAGAGTATAGACATCTACCCCCGACAGTGCAGCGCTCCCTCAGTACTGGCACCGGGGGGAGTGTGGGCCTGGATTATGGAGCTCAAATCCTAGAGTATAGACATCTCCCTCCGACAGTGCAGCGCTCCCTCAGTACTGGCACCGGGGGGAGTGTGGGCCTGGATTATGGAGCTCAAATCCTAGAGTATAGACATCTCCCTCCGACAGTGCAGCGCTCCCTCAGTACTGGCACCGGGGGGAGTGTGGGCCTGGATTATGGAGCTCAAATCCTAGAGTATCGACATCTACCTCCGACAGTGCAGCGCTCCCTCAGTACTGGCACCGGGGGGAGTGTCGGCCTGGATTATGGAGCTCAAATCCTAGAGTATAGACATCTCCCTCCGACAGTGCGGCGCTCCCTCAGTACTGGCACCGGGGGGGAGTGTCGGCCTGGATTATGGAGCTCAAATCCTAGAGTATAGACATCTCCCTCCGACAGTGCGGCGCTCCCTCAGTACTGGCACCGGGGGGAGTGTGGGCCTGGATTACGAAGCTGATTATTAATTACAATCAGACAGTTGATTGAAACAATTTAGAAATCTGTGGGCAGGTTAAGATTACAATCCTAGCGACTCACACGCAAAATCCAATATTAATAGGATAACTTTGAGCTCTCAAATGCTCAGAGATTATCTCCAATACAAGTCGCATTTTAATTTGACGCGGATTAGCAATTCTTTTGGCTGCATTTACACCAAGCTAGAAATCCCACGTTGATGAGGATTCGTATTCCTTGATAATTCTTTGAGCTAGCAAGAGAGAGAGAGAGGGGACTGAGAGATACCAGTCAGTGTACAGATATCTCCCTGAGAGAGAGGGGGGACTGAGAGACACCAGTCAGTGTACAGATATTTCCCTGAGAGAGAGAGAGGGGACTGAGAGACACCAGTCAGTGTACAGATATCTCCCTGAGAGAGAGAGGGGACAGAGAGACACCAGTCAGTGTACAGATATCTCCCTGAGAGAGAGGGGACTGAGAGACACCAGTCAGTGTACAGATATCTCCCTGAGAGAGAGAGGACTGAGAGACACCAGTCAGTGTACAGATATCTCCCTGAGAGAGAGGGGACTGAGAGACACCAGTCAGTGTACAGATATCTCCCTGAGAGAGAGAGGACTGAGAGACACCAGTCAGTGTACAGATATCTCCCTGAGAGAGAGAGAGGACTGAGAGACACCAGTCAGTGTACAGATATCTCCCTGAGAGAGAGGGGACTGAGAGACACCAGTCAGTGTACAGATATCTCCCTGAGAGAGAGGGGACTGAGAGACACCAGTCAGTGTACTGATATCTCCCCGAGAGAGAGAGGGGACTGAGAGACACCAGTCAGTGTACAGATATCTCTCTGAGAGAGAGGGGACTGAGAGACACCAGTCAGTGTACAGATATCTCCCTGAGAGAGAGAGGGGACTGAGAGACACCAGTCAGTGTACAGATATCTCCCTGAGAGAGAGAGGGGGGACTGAGAGACACCAGTCAGTGTACAGATATCTCCCTGAGAGAGGGAGGGGACTGAGAGACACCAGTCAGTGTACAGATATCTCCCTGAGAGAGAGAGGGGACTGAGAGACACCAGTCAGTGTACAGATATCTCCCTGAGAGAGAGGGGACTGAGAGACACCAGTCAGTGTACAGATATCTCCCTGAGAGAGAGAGAGGGGACTGAGAGACACCAGTCAGTGTACAGATATCTCCCTGAGAGAGAGAGAGGGGACTGAGAGACACCAGTCAGTGTACAGATATCTCCCTGAGAGAGTGGGGACTGAGAGACACCAGTCAGTGTACAGATATCACCCTGAGAGAGAGAGGGGACTGAGAGACACCAGTCAGTGTACAGATATCTCCCTGAGAGAGAGGGGACTGAGAGACACCAGTCAGTGTACAGATATCTCCCTGAGAGAGAGGGGACTGAGAGACACCAGTCAGTGTACAGATATCTCCCTGAGAGAGAGGGGGGACTGAGAGACACCAGTCAGTGTACAGATATCTCCCTGAGAGAGAGAGAGAGGAGACTGAGAGACACCAGTCAGTGTACAGATATCTCCCTGAGAGAGGGGACTGAGAGACACCAGTCAGTGTACAGATATCTCCCTGAGAGAGAGAGAGGACTGAGAGACACCAGTCAGTGTACAGATATCTCCCTGAGAGAGAGAGGGGGGACTGAGAGACACCAGTCAGTGTACAGATATCACCCTGAGAGAGGGGACAGAGAGACACCAGTCAGTGTACAGATATCTCCCTGAGAGAGAGAGCGGACTGAGAGACACCAGCCAGTGTACAGATATCTCCCTGAGAGAGAGGGGGGACTGAGAGACACAAGTCAGTGTACAGATATCTCCCTGAGAGAGAGAGGGGACTGAGAGACACCAGTCAGTGTACAGATATCTCCCTGAGAGAGAGGGGACTGAGAGACACCAGTCAGTGTGCAGATATCTCCCTGAGAGAGAGGGGACTGAGAGACACCAGTCAGGGTACAGATATCTCCCTGAGAGAGAGGGGACTGAGAGACACCAGTCAGTGTACAGATATCTCCCTGAGAGAGAGGGGGGACTGAGAGACACCAGTCAGTGTACAGATATCTCCCTGAGAGAGAGAGGGGACTGAGAGACACCAGTCAGTGTACAGATATCTCCCTGAGAGAGAGAGAGAGGAGACTGAGAGACACCAGTCAGTGTACAGATATCTCCCTGAGAGAGGGGACTGAGAGACACCAGTCAGTGTACAGATATCTCCCTGAGAGAGAGGGGACTGAGAGACACCAGTCAGTGTACAGATATCTCCCTGAGAGAGAGAGGGGGACTGAGAGACACCAGTCAGTGTACAGATATCTCCCTGAGAGAGAGGGGACTGAGAGACACCAGTCAGTGTACAGATATCTCCCTGAGAGAGAGGGGGGACTGAGAGACACCAGTCAGTGTACAGATATCTCCCTGAGAGAGAGAGGGGGGACTGAGAGACACCAGTCAGTGTACGGATATCTCCCTGAGAGAGAGGGGGGACTGAGAGACACCAGTCAGTGTACAGATATCTCCCTGAGAGAGGGGACTGAGAGACACCAGTCAGTGTACAGATATCTCCCTGAGAGAGAGAGGGGGGACTGAGAGACACCAGTCAGTGAACCGGAATATTATTCACATCGTTTGTCCTGCGAGAGATCTGGTCAAGTTTAATGGTTGATTTCCGAAATATGCGTCACCCAGAAGGGACATTGTGTCATGACGTTTCAGCATATTTCTGTAGAAAGATGTTCCTGACGTATGTTAGTTCAACCGTCCACTACTTAAACTATTGTGACTGGTAAATCCACAAATCAGTCACCAGAATAAAATTACGCAGTTTAAAATCTGTCATTCCCATAGCCTCCCAGTGAGTGTGCCAGTCCTGGGATTGGTTGCTGGGGACAGTGTAGAGGGAGCTTTACTCTGTATATAACCCCGTGCTGTACCTGTCCTGGGAGTGTTTGATGGGGACAGTGTAGAGGGAGCTTTACTCTGTATCTAACCCCGTGCTGTACCTGTCCTGGGCGTGTTTGATGGGGACAGTGTAGAGGGAGCTTTACTCTGTATCTAACCCCGTGCTGTACCTGTCCTGGGAGTGTTTGATGGGGACAGTGTAGAGGGAGCTTTACTCTGTATCTAACCCCGTGCTGTACCTGTCCTGGGAGTGTTTGATGGGGACAGTGTAGAGGGAGCTTTACTCTGTATCTAACCCCGTGCTGTACCTGTCCTGGGAGTGTTTGATGGGGACAGTGTAGAGGGAGCTTTACTCTGTATCTAACCCGGTGCTGTACCTGTCCTGGGAGTGTTTGATGGGGACAGTGTAGAGGGAGCTTTACTCTGTATCTAACCCGGTGCTGTACCTGTCCTGGGAGTGTTTGATGGGGACAGTGTAGAGGGAGCTTTACTCTGTATCTAACCCATTGCTGTACCTGTCCTGGGAGAGTTTGATGGGGACAGTGTGGAGGGACCTTTACTCTGTATCTAACCCCGTGCTGTACCTGTCCTGGGAGTGTTTGATGGGGACAGTGTTAAGGGAGCTTTACTCTGTATCTAACCCCGTGCTGTACCTGTCCTGGGAGTGTTTGATGGGGACAGTGTTAAGGGACCTTTACTCTGTATCTAACCCTGTGCTGTACCTGTCCTGGGAGTGTTTGATGGGGACAGTGTAGAGGGAGCTTTACTCTGTACCTAACCCCGTGCTGTACCTGTCCTGGGCGTGTTTGATGGGGACAGTGTAGAGGGAGCTTTACTCTGTATCTAACCCCGTGCTGTACTTATCCTGGGAGTGTTTGATGGGGACAGTGTAGAGGGAGCTTTACTCTGTATCTAACCCCGTGCTGTACCTGTCCTGGGAGTGTTTGATGGGGACAGTGTAGAGGGAGCTTTACTCTGTATCTAACCCCGTGCTGTACCTGTCCTGGGAGTGTTTGATGGGGACAGTGTAGAGGGAGCTTTACTCTGTATATAACCCCGTGCTGTACCTGTCCTGGGAGTGTTTGATGGGGACAGTGTAGAGGGAGCTTTACTCTGTATCTAACCCATTGCTGTACCTGTCCTGGGAGAGTTTGATGGGGACAGTGTGGAGGGAGCTTTACTCTGTATCTAACCCTGTGCTGTACCTGTCCTGGGAGTATTTGATGGGGACAGTGTTAAGGGAGCTTTACTCTGTATCTAACCCCGTGCTGTACCTGTCCTGGGAGTGTTTGATGGGGACAGTGTTAAGGGACCTTTACTCTGTATCTAACCCTGTGCTGTACCTGTCCTGGGAGTGTTTGATGGGGACAGTGTAGAGGGAGCTTTACTCTGTATCTAACCCCGTGCTGTACCTGTCCTGGGAGTGTTTGATGGGGACAGTGTAGAGGGAGCTTTACTCTGTATCTAACCCCGTGCTGTACCTGTCCTGGGAGTGTTTGATGGGGACAGTGTAGAGGGAGCTTTACTCTGTATCTAACCCCGTGCTGTACCTGTCCTGGGAGTGTTTGATGGGGACAGTGTAGAGGGAGCTTTACTCTGTATCTAACCCCGTGCTGTACCTGTCCTGGGAGTGGTTGATGGGACAGTGCAGACGGAGCTTTACTCTGTATCTAACCCCGTGCTGTACCTGTCCTGGGAGTGTTTGATGGGGACAGTGTAGAGGGAGCTTTACTCTGTATCTAACCCCGTGCTGTACCTTTCCTGGGAGTGTTTGATGGGGACAGTGTGGAGGGAGCTTTACTCTGTGTCTAACCCCGTGCTGTACCTGACCTGTGAGTGTTTGATGGGGACAGTGTAGAGGGAGCTTTACTCTGTATCTAACCCCGTGCTGTACCTGTCCTGGGAGTGTTTGATGGGGACAGTGTAGAGGGAGCTTTACTCTGTATCTAACCCCGTGCTGTACCTGTCCTGGGAGTGTTTGATGGGGACAGTGTAGAGGGAGCTTTACTCTGTATCTAACCCCGTGCTGTACCTGTCCTGGGAGTGTTTGATGGGACAGTGCAGACGGAGCTTTACTCTGTATCTAACCCCGTGCTGTACCTGTCCTGGGAGTGTTTGATGGGGACAGTGTAGAGGGAGCTTTACTCTGTATCTAACCCCGTGCTGTACCTGTCCTGGGAGTGTTTGATGGGGACAGTGTGGAGGGAGCTTTACTCTGTGTCTAACCCCGTGCTGTACCTGACCTGTGAGTGTTTGATGGGGACAGTGTAGAGGGAGCTTTACTCTGTATCTAACCCCGTGCTGTACCTGTCCTGGGAGTGTTTGATGGGGACAGTGTAGAGAGAGCTTTACTCTGTATCTAACCCCGTGCTGTATCTGTCCTGAGTGTGTTTGATGGGGACCGTGTAAAGGGAGCTTTACTCTGTGTCTAACCCCGTGCTGTACCTGTCCTGGGAGTGTTTGATGGGACAGTGCAGACGGAGCTTTACTCTGTATCTAACCCTGTGCTGTACCTGTCCTGGGAGTGTTTGATGGGGACAGTGCAGAGGGAGCTTTACTCTGTATCTAACCCCGTGCTGTACCTGTCCTGGGAGTGTTTGATGGGGACAGTGTAGAGGGAGCTTTACTCTGTATCTAACCCCGTGCTGTACCTGTCCTGGGATTGTTTGATGGGGACAGTGTGGAGGGAGCTTTACTCTGTGTCTAACCCCGTGCTGTACCTGACCTGTGAGTGTTTGATGGGGACAGTGTAGAGGGAGCTTTACTCTGTATCTAACCCCGTGCTGTGCCTGTCCTGTGAGTGTTTGATGGGGACAGTGTAGAGGGAGCTTTACTCTGTATCTAACCCCGTGCTGTACCTGTCCTGGGAGTGTTTGATGGGGACTGTGTAGAGGGAGCTTTACTCTGTATCTAACCCCGTGCTGTACCTGTCCTGGGAGTGTTTGATGGGGACAGTGTAGAGGGAGCTTTACTCTGTATCAAACCCCGTGATGTACCTGTCCTAGGAGTGTTTGATGGGGACAGTGTAGTTGGAGCTTTACTCTGTATCTAACCCCGTGCTGCACCTGTCCTGGGAGTGTTTGATGGGGACAGTGTAGAGGGAGTTTTACTCTGTATTTAACCCCGTGCTGTACCTGTCCTGGGAGAGTTTGATGGGGACAGTGTACAGGGAGCTTTACTCTGTATCTAACCTCGTGCTGTACCTGTCCTGGGAGTGTTTGATGGGGTCAGTTTAGAGGGAGCTTTACTCTGTATCTAACCCCGTGCTGTACCTGTCCTGGGAGTGTTTGATGGGGACAGTGTAGAGGGAGCTTTACTCTGTATCTAACCCCGAGCTGTACCTGTCCTGGCAGTGTTTGATGGGGACAGTGTAGAGGGAGCTTTACTCTGTATCTAACCCCGTGCTGTACCTGTCCTGGGAGTGTATGATGGGGACAGTGTAGAGGGAGCTTTACTCTGTATCTAATCCCGTGCTGTACCTGTCCTGGGAGTGTTTGATGGGGACAGTGTAGAGGGAGCTTTACTCTGTATCTAACCCCGTGCTGTACCTGTCCTGGGAGTGTTTGATGGGGACAGTGTAGAGGGAGCTTTACTCTGTATCTAACCCCGTGCTGTTCCTGTCCTGGGAGTGTTTGATGGGGACAGTGTAGAGGGAGCTTTACTCTGTATCTAACCCCGTGCTGTACCTGTCCTGGGAGTGTTTGATGGGGAAAGTGTAGAGGGAGCTTTACTCTGTATCTAAACCATTGCTGTACCTGTCCTGGGAGAGTTTGATGGGGACAGTGTGGAGGGAGCTTTACTCTGTATCTAACCCCGTGCTGTACCTGTCCTGGGAGTGTTTGATGGGGACAGTGTTAAGGGAGCTTTACTCTGTATCTAACCCCGTGCTGTACCTGTCCTGGGAGTGTTTGATTGGGACAGTGTTAAGGGACCTTTACTCTGTATCTAACCCTGTGCTGTACCTGTCCTGGGAGTGTTTGATGGGGACAGTGTGGAGGGAGCTTTACTCTGTGTCTAACCCCGTGCTGTACCTGACCTGTGAGTGTTTGATGGGGACAGTGTAGAGGGAGCTTTACTCTGTATCTAACCCCGTGCTGTACCTGTCCTGGGAGTGTTTGATGGGGACAGTGTAGAGGGAGCTTTACTCTGTATCTAACCCCGTGCTGTACCTGTCCTGGGAGTGTTTGATGGGGACAGTGTAGAGGGAGCTTTACTCTGTATCTAACCCCGTGCTGTACCTGTCCTGGGAGTGTTTGATGGGACAGTGCAGACGGAGCTTTACTCTGTATCCAACCCCGTGCTGTACCTGTCCTGGGAGTGTTTGATGGGGACAGTGTAGAGGGAGCTTTACTCTGTATCTAACACCGTGCTGTACCTGTCCTGGGAGTGTTTGATGGGGACAGTGTGGAGGGAGCTTTACTCTGTGTCTAACCCCGTGCTGTACCTGACCTGTGAGTGTTTGATGGGGACAGTGTAGAGGGAGCTTTACTCTGTATCTAACCCCGTGCTGTACCTGTCCTGGGAGTGTTTGATGGGGACAGTGTAGAGGGAGCTTTACTCTGTATCTAACCCCGTGCTGTATCTGTCCTGAGTGTGTTTGATGGGGACCGTGTAAAGGGAGCTTTACTCTGTGTCTAACCCCGTGCTGTACCTGTCCTGGGAGTGTTTGATGGGACAGTGCAGACGGAGCTTTACTCTGTATCTAACCCTGTGCTGTACCTGTCCTGGGAGTGTTTGATGGGGACAGTGCAGAGGGAGCTTTACTCTGTATCTAACCCCGTGCTGTACCTGTCCTGGGAGTGTTTGATGGGGACAGTGTAGAGGGAGCTTTACTCTGTATCTAACCCCGTGCTGTACCTGTCCTGGGATTGTTTGATGGGGACAGTGTGGAGGGAGCTTTACTCTGTGTCTAACCCCGTGCTGTACCTGACCTGTGAGTGTTTGATGGGGACAGTGTAGAGGGAGCTTTACTCTGTATCTAACCCCGTGCTGTGCCTGTCCTGTGAGTGTTTGATGGGGACAGTGTAGAGGGAGCTTTACTCTGTATCTAACCCCGTGCTGTACCGGTCCTGGGAGTGTTTGATGGGGACAGTGTGGAGGGAGCTTTACTCTGTGTCTAACCCCGTGCTGTACCTGACCTGTGAGTGTTTGATGGGGACAGTGTAGAGGGAGCTTTACTCTGTATCTAACCCCGTGCTGTACCTGTCCTGGGAGTGTTTGATGGGGACAGTGTAGAGAGAGCTTTACTCTGTATCTAACCCCGTGCTGTATCTGTCCTGAGTGTGTTTGATGGGGACCGTGTAAAGGGAGCTTTACTCTGTGTCTAACCCCGTGCTGTACCTGTCCTGGGAGTGTTTGATGGGACAGTGCAGACGGAGCTTTACTCTGTATCTAACCCTGTGCTGTACCTGTCCTGGGAGTGTTTGATGGGGACAGTGCAGAGGGAGCTTTACTCTGTATCTAACCCCGTGCTGTACCTGTCCTGGGAGTGTTTGATGGGGACAGTGTAGAGGGAGCTTTACTCTGTATCTAACCCCGTGCTGTACCTGTCCTGGGATTGTTTGATGGGGACAGTGTGGAGGGAGCTTTACTCTGTGTCTAACCCCGTGCTGTACCTGACCTGTGAGTGTTTGATGGGGACAGTGTAGAGGGAGCTTTACTCTGTATCTAACCCCGTGCTGTGCCTGTCCTGTGAGTGTTTGATGGGGACAGTGTAGAGGGAGCTTTACTCTGTATCTAACCCCGTGCTGTACCTGTCCTGGGAGTGTTTGATGGGGACTGTGTAGAGGGAGCTTTACTCTGTATCTAACCCCGTGCTGTACCTGTCCTGGGAGTGTTTGATGGGGACAGTGTAGAGGGAGCTTTACTCTGTATCAAACCCCGTGATGTACCTGTCCTAGGAGTGTTTGATGGGGACAGTGTAGTTGGAGCTTTACTCTGTATCTAACCCCGTGCTGCACCTGTCCTGGGAGTGTTTGATGGGGACAGTGTAGAGGGAGTTTTACTCTGTATTTAACCCCGTGCTGTACCTGTCCTGGGAGAGTTTGATGGGGACAGTGTACAGGGAGCTTTACTCTGTATCTAACCTCGTGCTGTACCTGTCCTGGGAGTGTTTGATGGGGTCAGTGTAGAGGGAGCTTTACTCTGTATCTAACCCCGTGCTGTACCTGTCCTGGGAGTGTTTGATGGGGACAGTGTAGAGGGAGCTTTACTCTGTATCTAACCCCGAGCTGTACCTGTCCTGGCAGTGTTTGATGGGGACAGTGTAGAGGGAGCTTTACTCTGTATCTAACCCCGTGCTGTACCTGTCCTGGGAGTGTATGATGGGGACAGTGTAGAGGGAGCTTTACTCTGTATCTAATCCCGTGCTGTACCTGTCCTGGGAGTGTTTGATGGGGACAGTGTAGAGGGAGCTTTACTCTGTATCTAACCCCGTGCTGTACCTGTCCTGGGAGTGTTTGATGGGGACAGTGTAGAGGGAGCTTTACTCTGTATCTAACCCCGTGCTGTTCCTGTCCTGGGAGTGTTTGATGGGGACAGTGTAGAGGGAGCTTTACTCTGTATCTAACCCCGTGCTGTACCTGTCCTGGGAGTGTTTGATGGGGAAAGTGTAGAGGGAGCTTTACTCTGTATCTAAACCATTGCTGTACCTGTCCTGGGAGAGTTTGATGGGGACAGTGTGGAGGGAGCTTTACTCTGTATCTAACCCCGTGCTGTACCTGTCCTGGGAGTGTTTGATGGGGACAGTGTTAAGGGAGCTTTACTCTGTATCTAACCCCGTGCTGTACCTGTCCTGGGAGTGTTTGATTGGGACAGTGTTAAGGGACCTTTACTCTGTATCTAACCCTGTGCTGTACCTGTCCTGGGAGTGTTTGATGGGGACAGTGTGGAGGGAGCTTTACTCTGTGTCTAACCCCGTGCTGTACCTGACCTGTGAGTGTTTGATGGGGACAGTGTAGAGGGAGCTTTACTCTGTATCTAACCCCGTGCTGTACCTGTCCTGGGAGTGTTTGATGGGGACAGTGTAGAGGGAGCTTTACTCTGTATCTAACCCCGTGCTGTACCTGTCCTGGGAGTGTTTGATGGGGACAGTGGAGAGGGAGCTTTACTCTGTATCTAACCCCGTGCTGTACCTGTCCTGGGAGTGTTTGATGGGACAGTGCAGACGGAGCTTTACTCTGTATCCAACCCCGTGCTGTACCTGTCCTGGGAGTGTTTGATGGGGACAGTGTAGAGGGAGCTTTACTCTGTATCTAACCCCGTGCTGTACCTGTCCTGGGAGTGTTTGATGGGGACAGTGTGGAGGGAGCTTTACTCTGTGTCTAACCCCGTGCTGTACCTGACCTGTGAGTGTTTGATGGGGACAGTGTAGAGGGAGCTTTACTCTGTATCTAACCCCGTGCTGTACCTGTCCTGGGAGTGTTTGATGGGGACAGTGTAGAGGGAGCTTTACTCTGTATCTAACCCCGTGCTGTATCTGTCCTGAGTGTGTTTGATGGGGACCGTGTAAAGGGAGCTTTACTCTGTGTCTAACCCCGTGCTGTACCTGTCCTGGGAGTGTTTGATGGGACAGTGCAGACGGAGCTTTACTCTGTATCTAACCCTGTGCTGTACCTGTCCTGGGAGTGTTTGATGGGGACAGTGCAGAGGGAGCTTTACTCTGTATCTAACCCCGTGCTGTACCTGTCCTGGGAGTGTTTGATGGGGACAGTGTAGAGGGAGCTTTACTCTGTATCTAACCCCGTGCTGTACCTGTCCTGGGATTGTTTGATGGGGACAGTGTGGAGGGAGCTTTACTCTGTGTCTAACCCCGTGCTGTACCTGACCTGTGAGTGTTTGATGGGGACAGTGTAGAGGGAGCTTTACTCTGTATCTAACCCCGTGCTGTGCCTGTCCTGTGAGTGTTTGATGGGGACAGTGTAGAGGGAGCTTTACTCTGTATCTAACCCCGTGCTGTACCGGTCCTGGGAGTGTTTGATGGGGACTGTGTAGAGGGAGCTTTACTCTGTATCTAACCCCGTGCTGTACCTGTCCTGGGAGTGTTTGATGGGGACAGTGTAGAGGGAGCTTTACTCTGTATCAAACCCCGTGATGTACCTGTCCTAGGAGTGTTTGATGGGGACAGTGTAGTTGGAGCTTTACTCTGTATCTAACCCCGTGCTGCACCTGTCCTGGGAGTGTTTGATGGGGACAGTGTAGAGGGAGTTTTACTCTGTATTTAACCCCGTGCTGTACCTGTCCTGGGAGAGTTTGATGGGGACAGTGTACAGGGAGCTTTACTCTGTATCTAACCTCGTGCTGTACCTGTCCTGGGAGTGTTTGATGGGGTCAGTGTAGAGGGAGCTTTACTCTGTATCTAACCCCGTGCTGTACCTGTCCTGGGAGTGTTTGATGGGGACAGTGTAGAGGGAGCTTTACTCTGTATCTAACCCCGAGCTGTACCTGTCCTGGCAGTGTTTGATGGGGACAGTGTAGAGGGAGCTTTACTCTGTATCTAACCCCGTGCTGTACCTGTCCTGGGAGTGTTTGATGGGGACAGTGTAGAGGGAGCTTGACTCTGTATCTAATCCCGTGCTGTACCTGTCCTGGGAGTGTTTGATGGGGACAGTGTAGAGGGAGCTTTACTCTGTATCTAACCCCGTGCTGTACCTGTCCTGGGAGTGTTTGATGGGGACAGTGTAGAGGGAGCTTTACTCTGTATCTAACCCCGTGCTGTTCCTGTCCTGGGAGTGTTTGATGGGGACAGTGTAGAGGGAGCTTTACTCTGTATCTAACCCCGTGCTGTACCTGTCCTGGGAGTGTTTGATGGGGAAAGTGTAGAGGGAGCTTTACTCTGTATCTAAACCATTGCTGTACCTGTCCTGGGAGAGTTTGATGGGGACAGTGTGGAGGGAGCTTTACTCTGTATCTAACCCCGTGCTGTACCTGTCCTGGGAGTGTTTGATGGGGACAGTGTTAAGGGAGCTTTACTCTGTATCTAACCCCGTGCTGTACCTGTCCTGGGAGTGTTTGATTGGGACAGTGTTAAGGGACCTTTACTCTGTATCTAACCCTGTGCTGTACCTGTCCTGGGAGTGTTTGATGGGGACAGTGTAGAGGGAGCTTTACTCTGAATCTAACCCCGTGCTGTACCTGTCCTGGGAGTGTTTGATGGGGACAGTGTAGAGGGAGCTTTACTCTGTATCTAACCCCGTGCTGTACCTGTCCTGGGAGTGTTTGATGGGGACAGTGTAGAGGGAGCTTTACTCTGTATCTAACCCCGTGCTGTACCTGTCCTGGGAGTGTTTGATGGGGACAGTGTAGAGGGAGCTTTACTCTGTATCTAACCCCGTGCTGTACCTGTCCTGGGAGTGTTTGATGGGGACAGTGTAGAGGGAGCTTTACTCTGTATCTAACCCCGTGCTGTACCTGTCCTGGGAGTGTTTGATGGGGACAGTGTAGAGGGAGCTTTACTCTGTATCTAACCCCGTGCTGTACCTGTCCTGGGAGTGTTTGATGAGGACAGTGATGAGGGAGCTTTACTCTGTATCTAACCCATTGCTGTACCTGTCCTGGGAGAGTTTGATGGGGACAGTGTGGAGGGAGCTTTACTCTGTATCTAACCCCGTGCTGTACCTGTCCTGGGAGTGTTTGATGGGGACAGTGTTAAGGGAGCTTTACTCTGTATCTAACCCCGTGCTGTACCTGTCCTGGGAGTGTTTGATGGGGACAGTGTTAAGGGACCTTTACTCTGTATCTAACCCTGTGCTGTACCTGTCCTGGGAGTGTTTGATGGGGACAGTGTAGAGGGAGCTTTACTCTGTATCTAACCCCGTGCTGTACCTGTCCTGGGAGTGTTTGATGGGGACAGTGTAGAGGGAGCTTTACTCTGTATCTAACCCCGTGCTGTACCTGTCCTGGGAGTGTTTGATGGGGACAGTGTAGAGGGAGCTTTACTCTGTATCTAACCCCATGCTGTACCTGTCCTGGGAGTGTTTGATGGGGACAGTGTAGAGGGAGCTTTACTCTGTATCTAACCCCGTGCTGTACCTGTCCTGGGAGTTTTTGATGGGACAGTGCAGACGGAGCTTTACTCTGTATCTAACCCCGTGCTGTACCTGTCCTGGGAGTGTTTGATGGGGACAGTGTAGAGGGAGCTTTACTCTGTATCTAACCCCGTGCTGTACCTGTCCTGGGAGTGTTTGATGGGGACAGTGTGGAGGGAGCTTTACTCTGTGTCTAACCCCGTGCTGTACCTGACCTGTGAGTGTTTGATGGGGACAGTGTAGAGGGAGCTTTACTCTGTATCTAACCCCGTGCTGTACCTGTCCTGGGAGTGTTTGATGGGGACAGTGTAGAGGGAGCTTTACTCTGTATCTAACCCCGTGCTGTACCTGTCCTGGGAGTGTTTGATGGGGACAGTGTAGAGGGAGCTTTACTCTGTGTCTAACCCCGTGCTGTACCTGTCCTGGGAGTGTTTGATGGGACAGTGCAGACGGAGCTTTACTCTGTATCTAACCCTGTGCTGTACCTGTCCTGGGAGTGTTTGATGGGGACAGTGCAGAGGGAGCTTTACTCTGTATCTAACCCCGTGCTGTACCTGTCCTGGGAGTGTTTGATGGGGACAGTGTAGAGGGAGCTTTACTCTGTATCTAACCCCGTGCTGTACCTGTCCTGGGATTGTTTGATGGGGACAGTGTGGAGGGAGCTTTACTCTGTGTCTAACCCCGTGCTGTACCTGACCTGTGAGTGTTTGATGGGGACAGTGTAGAGGGAGCTTTACTCTGTATCTAACCCCGTGCTGTGCCTGTCCTGTGAGTGTTTGATGGGGACAGTGTAGAGGGAGCTTTACTCTGTATCTAACCCCGTGCTGTACCTGTCCTGGGAGTGTTTGATGGGGACTGTGTAGAGGGAGCTTTACTCTGTATCTAACCCCGTGCTGTACCTGTCCTGGGAGTGTTTGATGGGGACAGTGTAGAGGGAGCTTTACTCTGTATCAAACCCCGTGATGTACCTGTCCTAGGAGTGTTTGATGGGGACAGTGTAGTTGGAGCTTTACTCTGTATCTAACCCCGTGCTGCACCTGTCCTGGGAGTGTTTGATGGGGACAGTGTAGAGGGAGTTTTACTCTGTATTTAACCCCGTGCTGTACCTGTCCTGGGAGAGTTTGATGGGGACAGTGTACAGGGAGCTTTACTCTGTATCTAACCTCGTGCTGTACCTGTCCTGGGAGTGTTTGATGGGGTCAGTGTAGAGGGAGCTTTACTCTGTATCTAACCCCGTGCTGTACCTGTCCTGGGAGTGTTTGATGGGGACAGTGTAGAGGGAGCTTTACTCTGTATCTAACCCCGAGCTGTACCTGTCCTGGCAGTGTTTGATGGGGACAGTGTAGAGGGAGCTTTACTCTGTATCTAACCCCGTGCTGTACCTGTCCTGGGAGTGTATGATGGGGACAGTGTAGAGGGAGCTTTACTCTGTATCTAATCCCGTGCTGTACCTGTCCTGGGAGTGTTTGATGGGGACAGTGTAGAGGGAGCTTTACTCTGTATCTAACCCCGTGCTGTACCTGTCCTGGGAGTGTTTGATGGGGACAGTGTAGAGGGAGCTTTACTCTGTATCTAACCCCGTGCTGTTCCTGTCCTGGGAGTGTTTGATGGGGACAGTGTAGAGGGAGCTTTACTCTGTATCTAACCCCGTGCTGTACCTGTCCTGGGAGTGTTTGATGGGGAAAGTGTAGAGGGAGCTTTACTCTGTATCTAAACCATTGCTGTACCTGTCCTGGGAGAGTTTGATGGGGACAGTGTGGAGGGAGCTTTACTCTGTATCTAACCCCGTGCTGTACCTGTCCTGGGAGTGTTTGATGGGGACAGTGTTAAGGGAGCTTTACTCTGTATCTAACCCCGTGCTGTACCTGTCCTGGGAGTGTTTGATTGGGACAGTGTTAAGGGACCTTTACTCTGTATCTAACCCTGTGCTGTACCTGTCCTGGGAGTGTTTGATGGGGACAGTGTGGAGGGAGCTTTACTCTGTGTCTAACCCCGTGCTGTACCTGACCTGTGAGTGTTTGATGGGGACAGTGTAGAGGGAGCTTTACTCTGTATCTAACCCCGTGCTGTACCTGTCCTGGGAGTGTTTGATGGGGACAGTGTAGAGGGAGCTTTACTCTGTATCTAACCCCGTGCTGTACCTGTCCTGGGAGTGTTTGATGGGGACAGTGTAGAGGGAGCTTTACTCTGTATCTAACCCCGTGCTGTACCTGTCCTGGGAGTGTTTGATGGGACAGTGCAGACGGAGCTTTACTCTGTATCCAACCCCGTGCTGTACCTGTCCTGGGAGTGTTTGATGGGGACAGTGTAGAGGGAGCTTTACTCTGTATCTAACCCCGTGCTGTACCTGTCCTGGGAGTGTTTGATGGGGACAGTGTGGAGGGAGCTTTACTCTGTGTCTAACCCCGTGCTGTACCTGACCTGTGAGTGTTTGATGGGGACAGTGTAGAGGGAGCTTTACTCTGTATCTAACCCCGTGCTGTACCTGTCCTGGGAGTGTTTGATGGGGACAGTGTAGAGGGAGCTTTACTCTGTATCTAACCCCGTGCTGTATCTGTCCTGAGTGTGTTTGATGGGGACCGTGTAAAGGGAGCTTTACTCTGTGTCTAACCCCGTGCTGTACCTGTCCTGGGAGTGTTTGATGGGACAGTGCAGACGGAGCTTTACTCTGTATCTAACCCTGTGCTGTACCTGTCCTGGGAGTGTTTGATGGGGACAGTGCAGAGGGAGCTTTACTCTGTATCTAACCCCGTGCTGTACCTGTCCTGGGAGTGTTTGATGGGGACAGTGTAGAGGGAGCTTTACTCTGTATCTAACCCCGTGCTGTACCTGTCCTGGGATTGTTTGATGGGGACAGTGTGGAGGGAGCTTTACTCTGTGTCTAACCCCGTGCTGTACCTGACCTGTGAGTGTTTGATGGGGACAGTGTAGAGGGAGCTTTACTCTGTATCTAACCCCGTGCTGTGCCTGTCCTGTGAGTGTTTGATGGGGACAGTGTAGAGGGAGCTTTACTCTGTATCTAACCCCGTGCTGTACCGGTCCTGGGAGTGTTTGATGGGGACTGTGTAGAGGGAGCTTTACTCTGTATCTAACCCCGTGCTGTACCTGTCCTGGGAGTGTTTGATGGGGACAGTGTAGAGGGAGCTTTACTCTGTATCAAACCCCGTGATGTACCTGTCCTAGGAGTGTTTGATGGGGACAGTGTAGTTGGAGCTTTACTCTGTATCTAACCCCGTGCTGCACCTGTCCTGGGAGTGTTTGATGGGGACAGTGTAGAGGGAGTTTTACTCTGTATTTAACCCCGTGCTGTACCTGTCCTGGGAGAGTTTGATGGGGACAGTGTACAGGGAGCTTTACTCTGTATCTAACCTCGTGCTGTACCTGTCCTGGGAGTGTTTGATGGGGTCAGTGTAGAGGGAGCTTTACTCTGTATCTAACCCCGTGCTGTACCTGTCCTGGGAGTGTTTGATGGGGACAGTGTAGAGGGAGCTTTACTCTGTATCTAACCCCGAGCTGTACCTGTCCTGGCAGTGTTTGATGGGGACAGTGTAGAGGGAGCTTTACTCTGTATCTAACCCCGTGCTGTACCTGTCCTGGGAGTGTTTGATGGGGACAGTGTAGAGGGAGCTTGACTCTGTATCTAATCCCGTGCTGTACCTGTCCTGGGAGTGTTTGATGGGGACAGTGTAGAGGGAGCTTTACTCTGTATCTAACCCCGTGCTGTACCTGTCCTGGGAGTGTTTGATGGGGACAGTGTAGAGGGAGCTTTACTCTGTATCTAACCCCGTGCTGTTCCTGTCCTGGGAGTGTTTGATGGGGACAGTGTAGAGGGAGCTTTACTCTGTATCTAACCCCGTGCTGTACCTGTCCTGGGAGTGTTTGATGGGGAAAGTGTAGAGGGAGCTTTACTCTGTATCTAAACCATTGCTGTACCTGTCCTGGGAGAGTTTGATGGGGACAGTGTGGAGGGAGCTTTACTCTGTATCTAACCCCGTGCTGTACCTGTCCTGGGAGTGTTTGATGGGGACAGTGTTAAGGGAGCTTTACTCTGTATCTAACCCCGTGCTGTACCTGTCCTGGGAGTGTTTGATTGGGACAGTGTTAAGGGACCTTTACTCTGTATCTAACCCTGTGCTGTACCTGTCCTGGGAGTGTTTGATGGGGACAGTGTAGAGGGAGCTTTACTCTGAATCTAACCCCGTGCTGTACCTGTCCTGGGAGTGTTTGATGGGGACAGTGTAGAGGGAGCTTTACTCTGTATCTAACCCCGTGCTGTACCTGTCCTGGGAGTGTTTGATGGGGACAGTGTAGAGGGAGCTTTACTCTGTATCTAACCCCGTGCTGTACCTGTCCTGGGAGTGTTTGATGGGGACAGTGTAGAGGGAGCTTTACTCTGTATCTAACCCCGTGCTGTACCTGTCCTGGGAGTGTTTGATGGGGACAGTGTAGAGGGAGCTTTACTCTGTATCTAACCCCGTGCTGTACCTGTCCTGGGAGTGTTTGATGGGGACAGTGTAGAGGGAGCTTTACTCTGTATCTAACCCCGTGCTGTACCTGTCCTGGGAGTGTTTGATGAGGACAGTGATGAGGGAGCTTTACTCTGTATCTA
The DNA here is from genome assembly GCF_047496885.1 of Scyliorhinus torazame. Lineage (NCBI taxonomy): Eukaryota > Metazoa > Chordata > Chondrichthyes > Carcharhiniformes > Scyliorhinidae > Scyliorhinus > Scyliorhinus torazame. The sequence continues at coordinate 86,353,016 of NC_092729.1, read as the reverse complement.
ACCCATTGCTGTACCTGTCCTGGGAGAGTTTGATGGGGACAGTGTGGAGGGAGCTTTACTCTGTATCTAACCCCGTGCTGTACCTGTCCTGGGAGTGTTTGATGGGGACAGTGTTAAGGGAGCTTTACTCTGTATCTAACCCCGTGCTGTACCTGTCCTGGGAGTGTTTGATGGGGACAGTGTTAAGGGACCTTTACTCTGTATCTAACCCTGTGCTGTACCTGTCCTGGGAGTGTTTGATGGGGACAGTGTAGAGGGAGCTTTACTCTGTATCTAACCCCGTGCTGTACCTGTCCTGGGAGTGTTTGATGGGGACAGTGTAGAGGGAGCTTTACTCTGTATCTAACCCCGTGCTGTACCTGTCCTGGGAGTGTTTGATGGGGACAGTGTAGAGGGAGCTTTACTCTGTATCTAACCCCATGCTGTACCTGTCCTGGGAGTGTTTGATGGGGACAGTGTAGAGGGAGCTTTACTCTGTATCTAACCCCGTGCTGTACCTGTCCTGGGAGTTTTTGATGGGACAGTGCAGACGGAGCTTTACTCTGTATCTAACCCCGTGCTGTACCTGTCCTGGGAGTGTTTGATGGGGACAGTGTAGAGGGAGCTTTACTCTGTATCTAACCCCGTGCTGTACCTGTCCTGGGAGTGTTTGATGGGGACAGTGTGGAGGGAGCTTTACTCTGTGTCTAACCCCGTGCTGTACCTGACCTGTGAGTGTTTGATGGGGACAGTGTAGAGGGAGCTTTACTCTGTATCTAACCCCGTGCTGTACCTGTCCTGGGAGTGTTTGATGGGGACAGTGTAGAGGGAGCTTTACTCTGTATCTAACCCCGTGCTGTACCTGTCCTGGGAGTGTTTGATGGGGACAGTGTAGAGGGAGCTTTACTCTGTATCTAACCCCGTGCTGTACCTGTCCTGGGAGTGTTTGATGGGGACAGTGTAGAGGGAGCTTTACTCTGTATCTAACCCCGTGCTGTACCTGTCCTGGGAGTGTTTGATGGGGACAGTGTAGAGGGAGCTTTACTCTGTATCTAACCCCGTGCTGTACCTGTCCTGGGAGTGTTTGATGGAGACAGTGTGGAGGGAGCTTTACTCTGTATCTAACCCCGTGCTGTACCTGTCCTGGGAGTGTTTGATGGGGACAGTGTAGAGGCAGCTTTACTCTGTATCTAACCCCGTGCTGTACCTGTCCTGGGAGTGTTTGATGGGGACAGTGTAGAGGGAGCTTTACTCTGTATCTAACCCCGTGCTGTACCTGTCCTGGGAGTGTTTGATGGGGACAGTGTAGAGGGAGCTTTACTCTGTATCTAACCCCGTGCTGTACCTGTCCTGGGAGTGTTTGATGGGGACAGTGTAGAGGGAGCTTTACTCTGTATCTAACCCCGTGCTGTACCTGTCTGGGAGTGTTTCATGGGGACAGTGTAGAGGGAGCTTTACTCTGTATCTAACCCCATGCTGTACCTGTCCTGGGAGTGTTTGACGGGGACAGTGTAGAGGGAGCTTTTGTCTGTAACTAACCCCGTGCTGTACCTGTCCTGGGAGTGTTTGATGGGGACAGTGTAGAGGGAGCTTTACTCTGTATCTAACCCCGTGCTGTACCTGTCCTGGGAGTGTTTGATGGGACCTAGTAGAGGGAGCTTTACTCTGTATCTAACCCCGTTCTGTACCTGTCCTGGGAGTGTTTGATGGGGACAGTGAAGAGGGAGCTTTACACTATCTAACCCCGTGCTGTACCTTTCCTGGGAGTGTTTGATGGGGACAGTGTGGAGGGAGCTTTACTCTGTATCTAACCCCGTGCTGTACCTGTCCTGGGAGTGTGGGGATAGTGTGGAGGGAGCTTTACTCTGTATCTAATCCCGTGCTGTACCTGTCCTGGGAGTGTTTGATGGGGGACAGTGTAGAGGGAGCTTTACTCTGTATCTCACCCCGTGCTGTACCTGTCCTGGGAGTGTTTGATGGGGACAGTGTAGAGGGAGCTTTACTCTGTATCTAACCCCGTGCTGTACCTGTCCTGGGAGTGTTTGATGGGGACAGTGTAGAGGGAGCTTTACTCTCTATCTAACACCGTGCTGTGCCTGTTCTGGGAGAGTTTGTTGGGGACAGTGTAGAGGGAGCTTTACTCTGTGTCTAACCCCGTGCTGTACCTGTCCTGGGAGTGTTTGATGGGGACAGTGTAGAGGGAGCTTTACTCTGTATCTAACCCCGTGCTGTACCTGTCCTGGGAGTGTTTGATGGGGACAGTGTAAAGGGAGCTTTACTCTGTATCTATCCCCGTGCTGTACCTGTCCTGGGGGTGTTTGATGGGGACAGTGTGGAGGGAGCTTTACTCTGTATCTAACCCCGTGCTGTACCTGTCCTGGGAGTGTTTACTGGGGACAGTGTAGAGGGAGCTTTACTCTGTATCTAACCCCGCGCTGTACCTGTCCTGGGAGTGTTTGATGGGGACAGTAGAGGGAGCTTTACTCTGTGTCTAATCCAATGCTGTCCCTGTCCTGGGACTGTTTGATGGGGACAGTGTAGAGGGAGCTTTACTCTGTATCTATCCCCGTGCTGTACCTGTCCTGGGAGTGTTTGATGGGGACAGTAGAGGGAGCTTTACTCTGTATCTAACCCCGTGCTGTACCTGTCCTGGGAGTGTTTGATGGGGACAGTGAAGAGGGAGCTTTACTCTGTATCTAACCCCGTGCTGTACCTGTCCTGGGAGTGTTTGATTGGGACAGTGTTAAGGGACCTTTACTCTGTATCTAACCCTGTGCTGTACCTGTCCTGGGAGTGTTTGATGGGGACAGTGTAGAGGGAGCTTTACTCTGTATCTAACCCCGTGCTGTACCTGTCCTGGGAGTGTTTGATGGGGACAGTGTAGAGGGAGCTTTACTCTGTATCTAACCCCGTGCTGTACCTGTCCTGGGAGTGTTTGATGGGGACAGTGTAGAGGGAGCTTTACTCTGTATCTAACCCCGTGCTGTACCTGTCCTGGGAGTGTTTGATGGGGACAGTGTAGAGGGAGCTTTACTCTGTATCTAACCCCGTGCTGTACCTGTCCTGGGAGTGTTTGATGGGGACAGTGTAGAGGGAGCTTTACTCTGTATCTAACCCCGTGCTGTACCTGTCCTGGGAGTGTTTGATGGGGACAGTGTAGAGGGAGCTTTACTCTGTATCTAACCCCGTGCTGTACCTGTCCTGGGAGTGTTTGATGAGGACAGTGATGAGGGAGCTTTACTCTGTATCTAACCCATTGCTGTACCTGTCCTGGGAGAGTTTGATGGGGACAGTGTGGAGGGAGCTTTACTCTGTATCTAACCCCGTGCTGTACCTGTCCTGGGAGTGTTTGATGGGGACAGTGTTAAGGGAGCTTTACTCTGTATCTAACCCCGTGCTGTACCTGTCCTGGGAGTGTTTGATGGGGACAGTGTTAAGGGACCTTTACTCTGTATCTAACCCTGTGCTGTACCTGTCCTGGGAGTGTTTGATGGGGACAGTGTAGAGGGAGCTTTACTCTGTATCTAACCCCGTGCTGTACCTGTCCTGGGAGTGTTTGATGGGGACAGTGTAGAGGGAGCTTTACTCTGTATCTAACCCCGTGCTGTACCTGTCCTGGGAGTGTTTGATGGGGACAGTGTAGAGGGAGCTTTACTCTGTATCTAACCCCGTGCTGTACCTGTCCTGGGAGTGTTTGATGGGGACAGTGTAGAGGGAGCTTTACTCTGTATCTAACCCCGTGCTGTACCTGTCCTGGGAGTTTTTGATGGGACAGTGCAGACGGAGCTTTACTCTGTATCTAACCCCGTGCTGTACCTGTCCTGGGAGTGTTTGATGGGGACAGTGTAGAGGGAGCTTTACTCTGTATCTAACCCCGTGCTGTACCTGTCCTGGGAGTGTTTGATGGGGACAGTGTGGAGGGAGCTTTACTCTGTGTCTAACCCCGTGCTGTACCTGACCTGTGAGTGTTTGATGGGGACAGTGTAGAGGGAGCTTTACTCTGTATCTAACCCCGTGCTGTACCTGTCCTGGGAGTGTTTGATGGGGACAGTGTAGAGGGAGCTTTACTCTGTATCTAACCCCGTGCTGTACCTGTCCTGGGAGTGTTTGATGGGGACAGTGTAGAGGGAGCTTTACTCTGTATCTAACCCCGTGCTGTACCTGTCCTGGGAGTGTTTGATGGGGACAGTGTAGAGGGAGCTTTACTCTGTATCTAACCCCGTGCTGTACCTGTCCTGGGAGTGTTTGATGGGGACAGTGTAGAGGGAGCTTTACTCTGTATCTAACCCCGTGCTGTACCTGTCCTGGGAGTGTTTGATGGAGACAGTGTGGAGGGAGCTTTACTCTGTATCTAACCCCGTGCTGTACCTGTCCTGGGAGTGTTTGATGGGGACAGTGTAGAGGCAGCTTTACTCTGTATCTAACCCCGTGCTGTACCTGTCCTGGGAGTGTTTGATGGGGACAGTGTAGAGGGAGCTTTACTCTGTATCTAACCCCGTGCTGTACCTGTCCTGGGAGTGTTTGATGGGGACAGTGTAGAGGGAGCTTTACTCTGTATCTAACCCCGTGCTGTACCGGTCCTGGGAGTGTTTGATGGGGACAGTGTCGAGGGAGCTTTACTCTGTATCTAACCCCGTGCTGTACCTGTCTGGGAGTGTTTCATGGGGACAGTGTAGAGGGAGCTTTACTCTGTATCTAACCCCATGCTGTACCTGTCCTGGGAGTGTTTGACGGGGACAGTGTAGAGGGAGCTTTTGTCTGTAACTAACCCCGTGCTGTACCTGTCCTGGGAGTGTTTGATGGGGACAGTGTAGAGGGAGCTTTACTCTGTATCTAACCCCGTGCTGTACCTGTCCTGGGAGTGTTTGATGGGACCTAGTAGAGGGAGCTTTACTCTGTATCTAACCCCGTTCTGTACCTGTCCTGCGAGTGTTTGATGGGGACAGTGAAGAGGGAGCTTTACACTATCTAACCCCGTGCTGTACCTTTCCTGGGAGTGTTTGATGGGGACAGTGTGGAGGGAGCTTTACTCTGTATCTAACCCCGTGCTGTACCTGTCCTGGGAGTGTTTGATGGGGGACAGTGTAGAGGGAGCTTTACTCTGTATCTCACCCCGTGCTGTACCTGTCCTGGGAGTGTTTGATGGGGACAGTGTAGAGGGAGCTTTACTCTGTATCTAACCCCGTGCTGTACCTGTCCTGGGAGTGTTTGATGGGGACAGTGTAGAGGGAGCTTTACTCTCTATCTAACCCCGTGCTGTGCCTGTTCTGGGAGAGTTTGTTGGGGACAGTGTAGAGGGAGCTTTACTCTGTGTCTAACCCCGTGCTGTACCTGTCCTGGGAGTGTTTGATGGGGACAGTGTAGAGGGAGCTTTACTCTGTATCTAACCCCGTGCTGTACCTGTCCTGGGAGTGTTTGATGGGGACAGTGTAAAGGGAGCTTTACTCTGTATCTATCCCCGTGCTGTACCTGTCCTGGGGGTGTTTGATGGGGACAGTGTGGAGGGAGCTTTACTCTGTATCTAACCCCGTGCTGTACCTGTCCTGGGAGTGTTTACTGGGGACAGTGTAGAGGGAGCTTTACTCTGTATCTAACCCCGCGCTGTACCTGTCCTGGGAGTGTTTGATGGGGACAGTAGAGGGAGCTTTACTCTGTATCTAATCCAATGCTGTACCTGTCCTGGGACTGTTTGATGGGGACAGTGTAGAGGGAGCTTTACTCTGTATCTATCCCCGTGCTGTACCTGTCCTGGGAGTGTTTGATGGGGACAGTAGAGGGAGCTTTACTCTGTATCTAACCCCGTGCTGTACCTGTCCTGGGAGTGTTTGATGGGGACAGTGAAGAGGGAGCTTTACTCTGTATCTAACCCCGTGCTGTACCTGTCCTGGGAGCGTTTGATGGGGACAGTGTAGAGGGAGCTTTACTCTGTATCTAACCCCGTGCTGTACCTGTCCTGGGAGTGTTTGATGGGGACAGTGTAGAGGGAGCTTTACTCTGTATCTTACCCCGTGCTGTACCTGTCCTGGGAGTGTTTGATGGGGACAGTGTAGAGGGAGCTTTACTCTGTATCTAACACCGTGCTGTACCTGTCCTGGGAGTGTTTGATGGGGACAGTGTAGAGGGAGCTTTACTCTGTATCTAACCCCGTGCTGTACCTGTCCTGGGAATGTTTGATGGGGACAGTGTAGAGGGAGTTTACTCTGTATCTAACCCCGTGCTGTACCTGTCCTGGGAGTGTTTGATGGGGACAGTGTAGAGGGAGCTTTACTCTGCATCTAACCCTGTGCTGTACCTGTCCTGGGCGTGTTTGATGGGTACGGTGTAGGGGGAGCTTAACTCTGTATCTAACCCCGTGCTGTACCTGTCCTGGGAGTGTTTGATGGGGACAGTGTAGAGGGAGCTTTACTCTGTATCTAACCCCGTGCTGTACCTGTCCTGGGAGAGTTTGATGGGGACAGTGTACAGGGAGCTTTACTCTGTATCTAACCCCGTGCTGTACCTGTCCTGGGAGTGTTTGATTGGGACAGTGTAGGGGGAGCTTTACTCTGTATCTAACCCCGTGCTGTACCTGTCCTGGGAGCGTTTGATGGGGACAGTGTAGAGGGAGATTTACTCTGTATCTAACCCCGTGCTGTACCTGTCCTGGGAGTGTTTGATGGGGCCAATATAGAGGGTGCTTTACTCTGTATCTAACCCCGTGCTGTACGTGTCCTGGGAGTGTTTGATGGGGACAGTGTAGAGGGAGCTTTACTCTGTATCTATCCCCGTGCTGTGCCTGTCCTGGGGGTGTTTGATGGGGACAGTGTGGAGGGAGCTTTACTCTGTATCTAACCCCGTGCTGTACCTGTCCTGGGAGTGTTTGATGGGGACAGTGTAGAGGGAGCTTTACTCTGTCTCTAACCCCGTGCTGTACCTGTCCTGGGAGTGTTTGATGGAGACAGTGTAGACGGAGCTTTACTCTGTATCTAACCCCGTGCTGTACCTGTCCTGGGAGTGTTTGATGGGGACAGTGTAGAGGGAGCTTTACTCTGTATCTAACCCCGTGCTGTACCTGTCCTGGGAGTGTTTGATGGGGACAGTGTAGAGGGAGCTTTACTCTGTATCTAACCCCGTGCTGTACCTGTCCTGGGAGTGTTTGATTGGGACAGTGTAGAGGGAGATTTACTCTGATTAACCCCATGCTGAACCTTTCCTGGGAGTGTGTGATGGGGACAGTGTAGAGGGAGCTTTACTCTGTATCTAACACCGTGCTGTACCTGTCCTGGGAGTGTTTGATGTGGACAGTGTAAAGGGAGCTTTACTCTGTATCTAACCCCGTGCTGTACCTGTCCTGGGAGTGTTTGATGGGGCCAATATAGAGGGAGCTTTACTCTGTATCTAACCCCGTGCTATACCTGTCCTGGGAGTGTTTGTTGGGGACAGTGTAGAGGGAGCTTTACTCTGTATCTAACCCCGTGCTGTAGCTGTCCTGGGAGTGTTTGATGGGGACAGTGTAGAGGGAGCTTTACTCTGTATCTAACCCCGTGCTGTCCCTGTCCTGGGAGTGTTTGATGGGGACAATGTAGAGGGAGCTTTACTCTGTATCTAACCCCGTGCTGTACCTGTCCTGGGAGTGTTTGATGGAGACAGTGTAGAGGGAGCTTTACTCTGTATCTAACCCCGTGCTGTACCTGTCCTGGGAGTGTTTGATGGGGACAGTGTAGAGGGAGCTTTACTCTGTATCTAACCCCGTGCTGTACCTGTCCTTGGAGTGTTCGATGGGGACAGTGTAGAGGGAGCTTTACTCTGTATCTAACCCCGTGCTGTACCTGTCCTGGGAGTGTTTGATGGGGACAGTGTAGAGGGAGCTTTACTCTGTATCTAACCCCGTGCTGTACCTGTCCTGGGAGTGTTTGATGGGGACAGTGTAGAGGGAGCTTTACTCTGTATCTAACCCCGTGCTGTACCTGTCCTGGGAGTGTTTGATGGGACAGTGTAGAGGGAGCTTTACTCTGTATCTAACCCCGTTCGGTACCTGTCCTGGGAGTGTTTGATGGGGACAGTGTAGAGGGAGCTTTACACTGTATCTAACCCCGTGCTGTACCTGTCCTGGGAGTGTTTGATGGGGACATTGTGGAGGGAGCTTTACTCTGTATCTAACCCCGTGCTGTACCTGTCCTGGGAGTGTTTGATGGGGGACAGTGTAGAGGGAGCTTTACTCTGTATCTCACCCCGTGCTGTACCTGTCCTGGGAGTGTTTGATGGGGACAGTGTAGAGGGAGCTTTACTCTGTATCTAACCCCGTGCTGTACCTGTCCTGGGAGTGTTTGATGGGGACAGTGTAGAGGGAGCTTTACTCTCTATCTAACCCCGTGCTGT
>NC_092729.1:86289679-86339679 GCF_047496885.1 Scyliorhinus torazame | reverse complement strand
GGAGGAGGTTACAGAGATAGGGAGGGAGGGGGCGAGGGAGGGATTTGAACAGGAGGATGGGAATTGTCGGGGCTGGAGGAGGTTACAGAGATAGGGAGGGAGGGAGGGATTTGAACAGGAGGATGAGAATTGTCGGGGCTGGAGGAGGTTACAGAGATCGAGAGGGAGGGGGCGAGGGAGGGATTTGAACAGGAAGATGAGAATTGTAGGGACTGGAGGTGGTTACAGAGATAGGGAGGGAGGGATTTGAACAGGAGGATGAGAATTGTAGGGCTGGAGGAGGTTACAGAGGGAGGGCGCGAGGGAGGGATTTGAACAGGAGGATGGGAATTGTAGGGGCTGGAGGAGGTTACAGAGATAGGGAGGGAGGGATTTGAACAGGAGGATGAGAATTGTAGGGGCTGGAGGAGGTTACAGAGATAGGGAGGGAGGGAGGGATTTGAACTGGAGGATGGGAATTGTAGGGGCTGGAGGAGGTTACAGAGATAGGGAGGGAGGGATTTGAACAGGAGGATGAGAATTGTAGGGGCTGGAGGAGGTTACAGAGATAGGGAGGGAGGGAGGGATTTGAACAGGAGGATGAGAATTGTAGGAGCTGGAGGAGGTTACAGAGATAGGGAGGGAGGGGGCGAGGGAGGGATTTGAACAGGAGGATGGGAATTGTCGGGGCTGGAGGAGGTTACAGAGATAGGGAGGGAGGGGGCGAGGGAGGGATTTGAACAGGAGGATCAGAATTGTAGGGGCTGGAGGAGGTTACAGAGATAGGGAGGGAGGGAGGGATTTGAACAGGAGGATGAGAATTGTAGGGGCTGGAGGAGGTTACAGAGATAGGGAGGGAGGGAGGGAGGGATTTGAACAGGAGGATGGGAATTGTCGGGGCTGGAGGAGGTTACAGAGATAGGGAGGGAGGGAGGGATTTGAACAGGAGGATGAGAATTGTAGGGGCTGGAGGTGGTTACAGAGATAGGGAGGGAGCGAGGGAGGGATTTGAACAGGAGGATGGGAATTGTAGGGGCTGGAGGAGGTTACAGAGATAGGGAGGGAGGGAGGGATTTGAACAGGAGGATGAGAATTGTAGGGGCTGGAGGAGGTTACAGAGATAGGGAGGGAGGGGGAGGGGGTTTGTGTGTGATCTAAAGCAGGTGTGGAGGTGTCTTTGTGTCTCGAAGTTGAAAGGAAAGGTCGCAGAGACAAGTCAGGATCAAACACAACAATATAAAATGCTACCTGATCCAATAGGACTGCGAGAGAGACATTCTACATTGACACGAGCCTATTGTATATGAAGCTTCCGTTTGAATGATTAATAACACATTCAAATCCACAAACTCCGTATCACCATTCACACTGCGAGGCCACATTCACTTCCGACAATTTCTTCAAACACAGTCTATCCAGGAATCTGGTCAGAATGCCCATCACACTCTCCCAGAACAGGTACAGCACGGGGTTAGATACAGAGTAAAGCTCCCTCTACACTGTCCCCATCAAACACTCCCAAGACAGCTACAGCACGGGGTTAGATGCAGAGTAAATCTCCATCTACAGTGTCCCCATCAAACACTCCCAGGACAGGTACAGCACGGGGTTAGATACAGAGTAAAGCTCCCTCTACACTGTCCCCATCAAACACTCCCAGGACAGGTACAGCACGGGGTTAGATACAGAGTAAAGCTCCCTCTACACTGTCCCCAACAAACACTCCCAGGACAGGTACAGCACGGGGTTAGATACAGAGTAAAGCTCCCTCTACACTGTCCCCATCAAACACTCCCAGGACAGGTACAGCACGGGGTTAGATACAGAGTAAAGCTTCCTCTACACTGTCCCCATCAAACACTCCCAGGACAAGTACAGCACGGGGTTCGATACAGAGTAAAGCTCCCTCTACACTGTCCCCATCAAACACTCCCAGGACAGGGACAGCACGGGGTTAGATACAGAGTAAACCTCCCTCTACACTGCCCCCATCAAACACACCCAGGACAGGTACAGCACGGGGTTAGATACAGAGTAAAGCTCCCTCTACACTGTCCCCATCAAACACTCCCAGGACAGGTACAGCACGGGGTTAGATACAGAGTAAAGCTCCCTCTACACTGTCCCCATCAAACGCTCCCAGGACAGGTACAGAACGGGGTTAGATACAGAGTAAAGCTCCCTCCACACTGTCCCCATCAAACACTCCCAGGACAGGCAAAGCACGGGGTTAGATACAGAGTTAAGCTCCCTCTACACTGTTCCCATTAAACACTCCCAGGACAGGTACAGCACGGGGTTAGATACAGAGTAAAGCACCCTCTACACTGTCCCCATCAAACAATCCCAGGACAGGTACAGCACGGGGTTAGATACAGAGTAAAGCTCCCTCTACACTGTCCCCATCAAACACTCCCAGGACAGGTACAGCACGGTGTTAGATACAGAGTAAAGCTCCCTCTACACTGTCCCCATCAAACACTCCCAGGACAGGTACAGCATGGGGTTAGATACAGAGTAAAGCTCCCTCTACACTGTCCCCATCAAACACTCCCAGGGCAGGAACAGCACGGGGTTAGATACAGAGTAAAGCTCCCTCTACACTGTCCCCATCAAACACTCCCAGGACAGGTACAGCACGGGGTTAGATACAGAGTAAAGCTCCCTCTACACTGTCCCCATCAAACACTCCCAGGACAGGTACAGCACGGAGTTAGATACAGAGTAAAGCTCCCTCTACACTGTCCCCATCAAACACTCCCAAGACAGGTACAGCACGGGGTTAGATACAGAGTAAAGCTCCCTCTACACTGTCCCCATCAAACACTCCCAGGACAGGTACAGCACGGGGTTAGATACAGAGTAAAGCTCCCTCTACACTGTCCCCATCAAACACTCCCAGGACAGGTACAGCACGGAGTTAGATACAGAGTAAAGCTCCCTCTACACTGTCCCCATCAAACACTCCCAAGACAGGTACAGCACGGGGTTAGATACAGAGTAAAGCTCCCTCTACACTGTCCCCATCAAACACTCCCAGGACAGGTACAGCACGGGGTTAGATACAGAGTAAAGCTCCCTCTACACTTTCCCCATCAAACACTCCCAGGACAGGTACAGCACGGAGTTAGATACAGAGTAAAGCTCCCTCTACACTGTCCCCATCAAACACTCCCAAGACAGGTACAGCACGGGGTTAGATACAGAGTAAAGCTCCCTCTACACTGTCCCCATCAAACACTCCCAGGACAGGTACAGCACGGGGTTAGATACAGAGTAAAGCTCCCTCTACACTGTCCCCATCAAACACTCCCAGGACAGGTACAGCACGGGGTTAGATACAGAGTAAAGCTCCCTCCACACTGTCCCCATCAAACACTCCCAGGACAGGTACAGCACGGGGTTAGATACAGAGTAAAGCTCCCTCTACGCTGTCCTCATCAAACACTCCCAGGACAGGTACAGCACGGGGTTAGATACAGAGTAAAGCTCTCTCTACACTGTCCCCATCAAACACTCCCAGGACTGGTACAGCACGGGGTTAGATACAGAGTAAAGCTCCCTCTACACTGTCCCCATCAAACACTCCCAGGGCTGGTACAGCACGGGGTTAGATACACAGTAAAGCTCCCTCTACACTGTCCCCATCAAACACTCCCAGGACAGGTACAGCACGGGGTTAGATACAGAGTAAAGCTCCCTTACACTGTCCCCATCAAACACTCCCAGGACAGGTACAGCACGGAGTTAGATACAGAGTAAAGCTCCCTCGACACTGTCCCCATCAAACACTCCCAGGACAGGTACAGCACGTGGTTAGATACAGAGTAAAGCTCCCTCCACACTGTCCCCATCAAACACTCCCAGGACAGTTACAGCACGGGGTTAGATACAGAGTAAAGCTCCCTCGACACTGTCCCCATCAAACACTCCCAGGACAGGTACAGTACGGGGTTAGATACAGAGTAAAGCTCCCTCAACACTGTCCCCATCAAACACTCCCAGGACAGGTACAGCACGGGCTTAGATACAAAGTATTGCTCCCCATGGGAACGTCTCGAATCAATCTCCCCCTTAACCTTCTTCCCATTGACTCCCATCTCCCATCGCAAACCCTTCCCCCATTTGGAACGTCTCGATTCCATCTCCCCCTTAACCTTCTCCTCATTGACTCCCGTCTCCCATCGCAAACCCTTCCCCCATTTGGAACGTCTCGATTCAATCTCTCCCTTCACCTTCTCCTTATTGACTCCCATCGCAAACCCTTCCCCCATTTGGAACGTCTCGATTCAATCTCCCCTTAACCTTCTCCTCATTGACTCCCATCTCAAACCCTTCCCCCATTTGGAAGGTCTCGATTCAATCTCCCCCTTAACCTTCTCCTCATTGACTCCCATCTCCCATCGCAAACCCTTCCCCCATTTGGAACGTCACGATTCAATCTCCCCCTTAACCTTCTCCTCATTGACTCCCATCGCAAACCCTTCCCCCATTTGGAACGTCTCGATTCAATCTCCCCCTTAACCTTCTCCTCATTGACTCCCATCTCCCATCGCAAACCCTTCCCCCATTTGGAATGTCTCGATTCAATCTCCTCCTTAACCTTCTCCTCATTGACTCCCATCGCAAACCCTTCACTCCTATTTGGAACGTCTCGATTCAATCTCCCCCTTAACCTTCTCATCATTGACTCCCATCGCAAACCCTTCCCTCCCATTTGGAACGTCTCGATTCAATCTCCCCCTTAACCTTCTCCTCATTGACTCCCGTCTCCCATCGCAAACCCGTCCCCCATTTGGAACGTCTCGATTCAATCTCCCCCTTATCCTTCTCCTCATTGACTCCCATCTCCCATCGCAAACCCTTCCCCCATTGGGAACGTCTCGATTTAATCTCCCCCTTACCCTTCTCCTCATTGACTCCCATCTCCCATCGCAAACCCTTCCCCCATTTGGAACGTCTCGATTCAATCTCCCCCTTAACCTTCTCCTCATTGACTCCCATCGCAAACCCGTCCCCCATTTGGAACGTCTCGATTCAAATTCCCCGTTATCCTTCTCCTCATTGACTCCCATCTCCCATCGCAAACCCTTCCCCCATTGGGAACATCTCGATTCAATCTCCCCCTTAACCTTCTCCTCATTGATTCCCATTTCCCATCGCAAACCCTTCCCCCATTGGGAACGTCTCGATTCAATCTACCCCTTAACCTTCTCCTCATTGACTCCCATCACAAACCCTTCCCCCATTGGGAACGTCTCAATTCAATCTCCCCCTTAATCTTCTCCTCATTGACTCCCGTCTCCCATCGCAAACCCCTTCCCCATTTGGAACATCTCGATTCAATCTCCCCCTTAACCTTCTCCTCATTGACTCCCGTCTCCCATCACAAACCCGTCCCCCATTTGGAACGTCTCGATTCAATCTCCCCCTTAATCTTCTCCTCATTGACTCCCGTCTCCCATCGCAAACCCCTCCCCCATTTGAAACATCTCAATTCAATCTCCCCCTTAACCTTCACCTCATTGACTCCCATCACAAACCCTTCACCCATTCGGAACGTCTCGATTCAATCTCCCTCTTAACCTTCTCCTCATTGACTCCCATCTCCCATCGCAAACCCTTCCCCCATTTGGAACGTCTCGATTCAATCTCCCCCTTAATCTTCTCCTCATTGACTCCCGTCTCCCATCGCAAACCCTTCCCCCATTTGGAACATCTCAATTCAATCTCCCCCTTAACCTTCTCCTCATTGACTCCCGTCTCCCATCGCAAACCCTTCCCCCATTTGGAATGTCTCGATCCAATCTCCCCCTTAACCTTCCCCTCATTCACTCCCGTCTACCATCGCAAACCCTTCCCCCATTTGGAACGTCTCGATTCAATCTCCCCCCTTAACCATCTCCTCATTGATTCCCGTCTCCCATCACAAACCCTTCACCCATTCGGAACGTCTCGATTCAATCTCCCTCTTAACCTTCTTCTCATTGACTCCCATCACCCAGCGCAAACCCTTCCCCCATTGGGAACGTCTTGATTCAATCTCCCCCCTTAACCTTCTCCTCATTGATTCCCGTCTCCCATCACAAACCCTTCACCCATTGGGAACGTCTTGATTCAATCTCCCCCTTAACCTTCTCCTCATTGACTCCCATCGCAAACCCTTCCCCCATTTGGAACGTCTCGATTCAATCTCCCCCTTAACCTTCTCCTCATTGACTCCCATCTCCCATCGCAAACCCTTCCCCCATTTGGAACATCTCGATTCAATCTCCCTCTTAACCTTCTCCTCATTGACTCCCATCTCCCATCGCAAACCCTTCCCCCATTTGGAACGTCTCGATTCAATCTCCCCCTTAACCTTCTCCTCATTGACTCCCATCTCCCATCGCAAACCCTTCTCCCATTGGCAACGTCTCGGTTCAATCTCCCCCTTAACCTTCTCCTCATTGACTCCCATCGCAAACCCTTCCCCCATTTGGAACGCCTCGATTCAATCTCCCCCTTAACCTTCTCCTCATTGACTCCCGTCTCCCATCGCAAACCCTTCCCCCATTTGGAACATCTCGATTCAATCTCCCCCTTAACCTTCTCCTCATTGACTCCCGTCTCCCATCACAAACCCTTCCCCCATTTGGAACATCTCGATTCAATCTCCCTCTTAACCTTCTCCTCATTGACTCCCATCGCAAACCCTTCCCCCATTTGGAACGTCTTGATTCAATCTCACCCTTAACCTTCTCCTCATTGACTCCCATCTCCCATCGCAAACCCTTCCCCCATTGGAAACGTCTCGATTCAATCTCCCTCTTAACCTTCTCCTCATTGACTCCCATCTCCCATCGCAAACCCTTCCCCCATTTGGAACGCCTCGATTCAATCTCCCCCTTAACATTCTCCTCATTGACTCCCGTCTCCCATCGCAAACCCTTCCCCCATTTGGAACGCCTCGATTCAATCTCCCCCTTAACATTCTCCTCATTGACTCCCGTCTCCCATCACAAACCCTTCCCCCATTGGGAACGTCTCGATTCAATCTCCCCCTTAACCTTCTCCTCATTGACTCCCATCTCCCATCGCAAACCCTTCCCCCATTGGGAACGTCTCGATTCAATCTCCCTCTTAACCTTCTCCTCATTGACCCCCATCTCCCATCGCAAACCCTTCCCCCATTGGGAACGTCTCGATTCAATCTCCCCCTTAACCTTCTCTCGTCGAACGACAGCAATGAGCTGTAGCCAGCTGGGTTGGCCACTTCCCGACGTAAAATGGAGGTCCGCAAAGACTGCAGGGAAATTCAGCCAAGCCAGGAAAGACTAGCAGGTGAAATGAAATGAAATGAAAATCGCTTATCGTCACAAGTAGGCTTCAAATGAAGTTACTGTGAAAAGCCCCTAGTCGCCACATTCCGGCACCTCGGGGAGGCTGGTACGGGAGTCGAACCGTGCTGCTGGCCTGCCTTGGTCTGCTTTCAAAGCCAGCGATTCAGCCCTGTGCTAAACCAGCCCCAAGTGCAAAGTTTCCTGTGTGTCAGAACTTGTAGAAACCCAGACAGCACTGAAACCCGCAGCCATCCGCATAGTAATGAGCGATCCCCGGGCGCAATTGAAACATTTAAGGTAAACGAGGACAAGCCAGACTCCTCGGCGCCGGCAGGAGCCAAGACAAGGGAAGGCCAACGGACACTCGGGGACCGCCCAGCGATCAGGGAACGGCTCCAGTATTGGAGAAATCGATCCAGGTGATTGGGACGCAGTCCGGGGTACGGGGGTACGGTACGGGGTCCGCCCCGAAGGGCGCGGAGCCCCTGGGGACTATAAAGTAGAGTCCCCAAGCTCAATTCGTCCTTCCTGGGGCAGGGTCACTCAGCAACGCAAAGCAAACCCGTGGGGGTGACCTGTCCAATCGGCCACGCCAACCAAGTAAGTCTCCAGTCAACGCTCGCTACGAGATAGACGCCCCGAGCTACCAGTCCATACCAGTGTTCGAATCCTGCAGACTCAGATCGAACGAAAGCCCATTTGATCCCCTGACCTGGTGGGCCAGTCTGAAGCTAAGTATAGGCCTTTTAGTGTTAGAGATAGTCTAGAAAGTAGAGTTTATGCATGAGTAGCGATTGGCTGTGTATGATAAATGTGTTTTGATTTGAATCTTACTAATTGGTGTGTTGAGGTATTGATCAGTACTCGAACTTGAACCTCGTGGAGGTATCATAAAGATACCTGGCGACTCGAGAGCAAAGGTGATAGAAACAGAGCCAATTACGAATTAAGAGCCAACCAAAAGTTAGCAACAGAACCCCCCCCGCCCCCCCCCCCCCCCCCGCCGACGGATTCTCCTGAACTTTCTGTTCAGCAACTGAAGACCCTCATGGCCTGAAGGGTGGTGGGGTGGGGGGGGGGGGGGGGGGGGGGAGGACCGAGGAAGGGTTGGAGCGCTTGGTCTAAATCGCCTCCCCACCCTCGCCCATTCCGCGTCCCCTCTCCTGCAAACTCTTGCTCGCCAAAATGGGACTCCATACTCCAGTTGGGTTCGAGCATCCAGGAGTCGGAGATATCTGAGGGTGGAGGGGGTCGGAGGGGGGTGGGGGGGGGGGGGTTGATGTAAGAGGGGAGAGAGACGCGATCCTGACCTGCGTCCCGAAGCACGCGGCGCCTCAGAACCGGTCGCAGTTCTCCAGCCGATGCACCCGTTGCCTCGGAAGGCGGCGTCGCGGCGTCGACTTTGCTAGCGGACGCAACAAAATGGCGCCGTCCCTCCGCAAGCGGAAGAGCCGCTCGACGGGTAAACGGCGCCTTTTGCCGCCTGTCGTGCCGAATCGCGGGGCCCGTCCCCGAGCAACAACCCATGTGTTTCACCTCTTTATCCTGCGCGCGTGGGAGCTGAGTTTGTCCAGGGCGGGATGAATGGTTCCCTGCGACAATAAGTATGGCCGGCGAGTGATAGATCGAAATCCGTACGGATAGCGCGACAGACTCCTGGATGTCGCATTCACAGCCAATCATGCACCGTCGACAGGAGACAGGGCGATTCTCAAATCCCACTTACCCTGCATCAGCGGGCAAAGGCCGTGCGGCAGAATGCTGAATACAGGGTTGAAGGCAGGATTCTTGGAAGCGTGGAGGAACAGCGGGATCTTGGGGTCCACGTACATCGATCCCTCAAAGTTGCCACCCAGGTTGAGAGGGTTGTTAAGAAGGCGTGCGGTGTGTGGGCTTTCATTAACAGGGGGATTGAGTTTCAGAGCCGCGAGGTTTTGCTGCAGTTTTATTGGATTGGATTGGTTTATTGTCACGTGTACCGAGGGACAGTGAAAAGTATTTTCCTGCGAGCAGCTCAACAGATCGTTAAGTCCATGGGAAGAAAAGGGAATAAAAGAAAATACATAATAGGGCAACACAACATATACAATGTAATCTACATAAGCACTGGCTTATAAAACTCTAGTTAGACCACACTTGGAATATTGTGTCCAGTTCTGGTCGACTCATTATAGGAAGGATAGAATATAGAACGTCGAACATTACAGCGCAGTACAGGCCCTTCGGCCCTCGATGTTGCGCCGACCTGTGAAACCACTCTAAAGCCCATCTACGCTATTCCCTTATCGTCCATATGTCTATCCAATGACCATTTGAATGCCCTTAGGGTTAGGGTTAGGGTTAGAACATAGAACATTACAGCGCAGTACAGGCCCTTCGGCCCTCGATGTTGCGCCGACCTGTGAAACCACTCTAAAGCCCATCTACACTATTCCCTTATCATCCGTATGTCTGTCCAATGACCACTTGAATGCCCTCAGGGTTAGGGTTAGGGTTAGAACATAGAACATTACAGCGCAGTACAGGCCCTTCGGCCCTCGATGTTGCGCCGACCTGTGAAACCGCTCTAAAGCCCATCTACACTATTCCCTTATCGTCCGTATGTCTGTCCAATGACCATTTGAATGCCCTTAGGGTTAGGGTTAGGGTTAGAACATAGAACATTACAGCGCAGTACAGGCCCTTCGGCCCTCGATGTTGCGCTGACCTGTGAAACCACTCTAAAGCCCATCTACACTATTCCCTTATCGTCCGTATGTCTATCCAATGACCATTTGAATACCCTTAGTGTTGGCGAGTCCACTACTGTCGCAGGCAGGGCATTCCACACCCTTACTACTCTCTGAGTAAAGAACTTCCCTCTGACATCTGTCCTCTATCTATCGCCCCTCAATTTAAGGCTGTGTCCCCTCGTGCTAGACATCACCATCCGAGGAAAAAGGCTCACTGTCCACCCTATCCAATCCTCTGATCATCTTGTATGCCTCAATTAAGTCACCTCTTAACCTTCTTCTCTCTAACGAAAACAGCCTCAAGTCCCTCAGCCTTTCCTCGTAAGATCTTCCCTCCATACCAGGCAACATTCTGGTAAATCTCCTCTGCACCCTTTCCAAAGCCTCCACGTCCTTCCTATAATGCGGCGACCAGAATTGCACGCAATACTCCAAATGCGGCCGCACCAGAGTTTTGTACAGCTGCAACATGACCTCAAGGCTCCGAAACTCAATCCCTCTACCAATAAAAGCTAACACACCGTACGCCTTCTTAACAACCCTCTCAACCTGGGTGGCAACTTTCAGGGATCTCTGTTACATGGACACTGAGATCTCTCTGCTCATCCACACTGCCAAGAATTTTACCATTAGCCCAGTACTCTGTCTTCCTGTTATTCCTGCCAAAATGAATCACCTCACACTTTTCTGCATTAAACTCCATTTGCCATCTCTCAGCCCAGCGCTGCAGCTTATCTATATCCCTCTGTAACTTGTAACATCCTTCCGCACTGTCCACAACTCCACCGACTTTAGTGTCATCTGCAAATTTACTCACCCACCCTTCTATGTGGATGTGGATCCTTTGGAGAGGGTACAGAGGAGATTTGCTGCCTGGACTGGAGGGCATGTCTTATGAAAGGTTGAGGGGGAGCGAGGGCTTTTCTCACTGGAGCGAAGAAGGCAGAGAGGTGACTTGAGAGAGGTGGACAAGGTGATGAGAGGCATGGATAGAGTGGACGGCCAGAGACTTTTCCTCAGGGCGGAAATGGCTGTCACGAGGGGACATAATTTGAAGGTGATTGGAGGAGGGAATAGGGGAGATGTCGGAGGTTCTTTACACAGAGAGTGGTGGGTGCGTGGGACGCACTGCCAGCAGAGGTGGGGGAGTCAGAGTTATTTGGGACATTTAAGCGACTCTTAGACAGGCACATGGATAGCAGTGAATTGAAGGGGTGCGGGATAGGTTGATCTTGGATTAGGATAAATGGTCAGGACAACATCGTGGGCCGAAGGGCCTGCACTGTTCTGTTCTAAATTCTATAACCTACATCTCCCTCCGACAGTGCGGCGCTCCCTCAGTACTGGCACCGGGGGGAGTGTCGGCCTGGATTATGGAGCTCAAATCCTAGAGTATAGACATCTACCTCCGACAGTGCGGCGCTCCCTCAGTACTGGCACCGGGGGGGAGTGTCGGCCTGGATTATGGAGCTCAAATCCTAGAGTATAGACATCTACCTCCGACAGTGCGGCGCTCCCTCAGTACTGGCACCGGGGGGAGTGTCGGTCTGGATTATGGAGCTCAAATCCTAGAGTATAGACATCTACCCCCGACAGTGCAGCGCTCCCTCAGTACTGGCACCGGGGGGAGTGTCAGCCTGGATTATGGAGCTCAAATCCTAGAGTATAGACATCTACCCCCGACAGTGCAGCGCTCCCTCAGTACTGGCACCGGGGGGAGTGTGGGCCTGGATTATGGAGCTCAAATCCTAGAGTATAGACATCTACCTCCGACAGTGCAGCGCTCCCTCAGTACTGGCACCGGGGGGAGTGTCAGCCTGGATTATGGAGCTCAAATCCTAGAGTATAGACATCTACCCCCGACAGTGCAGCGCACCCTCAGTACTGGCACCGGAGGGAGTGTGGGCCTGGATTATAGCGCTCAAATCCTAGAGTATAGACATCTCTCTCCGACAGTGCGGCGCTCCCTCAGTACTGGCACCGGGGGGGAGTGTGGGCCTGGATTATAGCGCTCAAATCCTAGACTATAGACATCACCCTCCGACAGTGCAGCGCTCCCTCAGTACTGGTACCGGGGGGAGTGTCGGCCTGGATTATGGAGCTCAAATCCTAGAGTATAGACATCTCCCTCCGACAGTGCAGCGCTCCCTCAGTACTGGCACCGGGGGGAGTGTCGGCCTGGATTATGGAGCTCAAATCCTAGAGTATAGACATCTCCTTCCGACAGTGCAGCGCTCCCTCAGTACTGGCACCGGGGGGAGTGTCGGCCTGGATTATGGAGCTCAAATCCTAGAGTATAGACATCTACCCCCGACAGTGCAGCGCTCCCTCAGTACTGGCACCGGGGGGAGTGTGGGCCTGGATTATAGCGCTCAAATCCTAGAGTATAGACATCTCTCTCCGACAGTGCGGCGCTCCCTCAGTACTGGCACCGGGGGGGAGTGTGGGCCTGGATTATAGCGCTCAAATCCTAGACTATGGACATCACCCTCCGACAGTGCAGCGCTCCCTCAGTACTGGCACCGGGGGGAGTGTCGGCCTGGATTAAGGAGCTCAAATCCTAGAGTATAGACATCTCCCTCCGACAGTGCAGCGCTCCCTCAGTACTGGCACCGGGGGGAGTGTCGGCCTGGATTATGGAGCTCAAATCCTAGAGTATAGACATCTCCCTCTGACAGTGCAGCGCTCCCTCAGTACTGGCACCGGGGGGAGTGTCGGCCTGGATTATGGAGCTCAAATCCTAGAGTATAGACATCTACCTCCGACAGTGCAGCGCTCACTCAGTACTGGCACCAGGGGGAGTGTGGGCCTGGATTATGGAGCTCAAATCCTAGAGTATAGACATCTACCCCCGACAGTGCAGCGCTCCCTCAGTACTGGCACCAGGGGGAGTGTGGGCCTGGATTATAGCGCTCAAATCCTAGAGTATATACATCTCCCTCCGACAGTGCGGCGCTCCCTCAGTACTGGCACCGGGGGGAGTGTCGGCCTGGATTATGGAGCTCAAATCCTAGAGTATAGACATCTACCTCTGACAGTGCGGCGCTCCCTCAGTACTGGCACCGGGGGGAGTGTCGGCCTGGATTATGGAGCTCAAAACCTAGAGAATAGACATCTCCCTCCGACAGTGCAGCGCTCCCTCAGTACTGGCACCGGGGGGAGTGTCGGCCTGGATTATGGAGCTCAAATCCTAGAGTATAGACATCTACCTCTGACAGTGCGGCGCTCCCTCAGTACTGGCACCGGGGGGAGTGTCGGCCTGGATTATGGAGCTCAAAACCTAGAGAATAGACGTCTCCCTCCGACAGTGCAGCGCTCCCTCAGTACTGGCACCGGGGGGAGTGTCGGCCTGGATTATGGAGCTCAAATCCTAGAGTATAGACATCTACCTCTGACAGTGCGGCGCTCCCTCAGTACTGGCACCGGGGGGGAGTGTCGGCCTGGATTATAGCGCTCAAATCCTAGAGTGTATACATCTACCTCCGACAGTGCGGCGCTCCCTCAGTACTGGCACCGGGGGGAGTGTCGGCCTGGATTATAGCGCTCAAATCCTAGAGTATAGACATCTCCCTCCGACAGTGCAGCGCTCCCTCAGTACTGGCACCGGGGGGAGTGTCGGCCTGGATTATGGAGCTCAAATCCTAGAGTATATACATCTACCCCCGACAGTGCAATGCACTCGTTCTTTAATACGACGAGACATTAAAGCAAGGGAGCATTGAGAAGTTGTTGATGTGTTAACTGCCAGATCCCACTGTTTTTTCACACAGAGATTTCCATTTGCTTGCAACTGAAGAATTTCTCACGCTGATGAGCAGTGATCACTGACTTTGGAACGCGGAGCAAAGAACCCATTAGGATTGTCTCACTGCTAAATTAAAGATTCTGTCCTGCACAATCCCCAAAATGGTCTCATCTCCACACTGTCCCCATCAAACGCTCCCAGGACAGGTACAGCACGGGGTTAGATACAGAGTAAAGCTCCCTCTACACTGTCCCCATCAAACACTCCCAGGACAGGTACAGCACTGGGTTAGATACAGAGTGAAGCTCCCTCTACACTGTCCCCATCAAACACTCCCAGGACAGGTACAACATGGGGTTAAATACAGAGTAAAGCTCCCTCTGCACTGTCCCCATCAAACACTCCCAGGACAGGTACAGCACGGGGTTACATACAGAGTAAAGCTTCCTCTACACTGTCCGCATCAAACACTCCCAGGACAGGTACAGCACGGGGTTAGATACAGAGTAAAGCTCCCTCTACACTGTCTCCATCAAACACTCCCAGGACAGGTACAGCACGGGGTTAGATACAGAGTAAAGCTCCCTCTACACTGTCCCCTTCAAACACTCCCAGGACAGGTACAGCACGGCGTTAGACACAGAGTAAAGCTCCCTCTACACTGTCCCCATCAAACACTCCCAGGACAGGTACAGCACGGGGTTAGATACAGAGTAAAGCTCCCTCTACACTGTCCCCATCAAACACTCCCAGGACAGGTACAGCACGGGATTAGATACAGAGTAAAGCTCCCTCTACACTGTCCCCATCAAACACTCGCAGGACAGGTACAGCACGGGGTTAGATACAGAGTAAAGCTCCCTCTACACTGTCCCCATCAAATACTCCCAGGACAGGTACAGCGCGGGGTTAGATACAGAGTAAAGCTCCCTCTACACTGTCCCCATCAAACACTCCCAGGACAGGTACGGCATGGGGTTAGATACAGAGTAAAGCTCCCTCTACACTGTCCCCATCAAACACTCCCAGGACAGGTACAGCACGGGGTTAGATACAGAGTAAAGCTCCCTCGACACTGTCCCCATCAAACACTCCCAGGACAGGGACAGCACGGGGTTAGAAAACGAGTAAAGCTCCCTCTACACTGTCCCCATCAAACACACCCAGGACAGGTACAGCACGGGGTCAGATACAGAGTAAAGCTCCCTCTACACTGTCCCCATCAAACACTCCCAGGACAGGTATAGCACGGGGTTAGATACAGAGTAAAGCGCCCTCTACACTGTCCCCATCAAACATTCCCAGGATAGGTACAGCACGGGGTTAGATACAGAGCAAAGCTCCTTCTACACTGTCCCCATCAAACACTCCCAGGACAGGTACAGCATGGGGTCAGATACAGAGTAAAGCTCTCTCTACACTTTCCCCATCAAACACTCCCAGGACAGGTACAGCACGGGGTTAGATACAGAGTAAAGCTCCCTCTACACTGTCCCCATCAAACACTCCCAGGACAGGTACAGCACGGGGTTAGATACAGAGTAAAGCTCCCTCTACACTATCCCCATCAAACACTCCGAGGACAGGTACAGCATGGGGTTAGATACAGAGTAAAGCTCCGTCTACACTGTCCCCATCAAACACTCCCAGGACAGGTACAGCACGGGGTTAGATACAGAGTAATGCTCCCTCTACACTGTCTCCATCAGACACTCCCAGGACAGGTACAGCACGGGGTTAGATACAGAGTAAAGCTCCCTCTACACTGTCCCCATCAGACACTCCCAGGACAGGTACAGCATGGGGTTAGACACAGAGTAAAGCTCCCTCTACACTGTCCCCATCAAACACACCCAGGACTGGTACAGCACGGGGTTAGATACAGAGTAAAGCTCCCTCTACACTGTCCCCATCAAACGCTCCCAGGACAGGTACAGCACGGGGTTAGATACAGAGTAAAGCTCCCTCTACACTGTCCCCATCAGACACTCCAAGGACAGGTACAGCATGGGGTTAGATACCGAGTAAAGCTCCCTCTACACTGTCCCCATCAAACACTCCCAGGACAGGTACAGCACGGGGTTAGATACAGAGTAAAGCTCTCTCAACACTGTTCCCATCAAACACTCCCAGGACAGTTACAGCACGGGAATAGCTACAGAGTAAAGCTACCTCAACACTGTCCCAATCAAACACTCCCAGGTCAGGTACAGCATGACTTAGATACAGAGTAAAACTCCCTCTACACTGTCCCCATCAAACACTCCCAGGGCAGGTACAGCACGGGGTTAGATACAGAGTAAAGCTCCCTCTACACTATCCCCATCAAACACTCCCAGGACAGGTACAGCACGGGTTTAGATACAGAGTAAAGCTCCCTCTACACTGTCCCCATCAAACACTCCCAAGACAGGTACAGCACGGGGTTAGATACAGAGTAAAGCTCCCTCTACACTGTCCCCATCAAACACTCCCAGGACAGGTACAGCACGGGGTTAGATACAGAGTAAAGCTCCCTCTACACTGTCCCCATGAAACACTCCCAGGACAGGTACAGCACTGGGTTAGATACAGAGTGAAGCTCCCTCTACACTGTCCCCATCAAACACTCCCAGGACAGGTACAACATGGGGTTAAATACAGAGTAAAGCTCCCTCTGCACTGTCCCCATCAAACACTCCCAGGACAGGTACAGCACGGGGTTACATACAGAGTAAAGCTTCCTCTACACTGTCCGCATCAAACACTCCCAGGACAGGTACAGCACGGGGTTAGATACAGAGTAAAGCTCCCTCTACACTGTCTCCATCAAACACTCCCAGGACAGGTACAGCACGGGGTTAGATACAGAGTAAAGCTCCCTCTACACTGTCCCCTTCAAACACTCCCAGGACAGGTACAGCACGGCGTTAGACACAGAGTAAAGCTCCCTCTACACTGTCCCCATCAAACACTCCCAGGACAGGTACAGCACGGGGTTAGATACAGAGTAAAGCTCCCTCTACACTGTCCCCATCAAACACTCCCAGGACAGGTACAGCACGGGATTAGATACAGAGTAAAGCTCCCTCTACACTGTCCCCATCAAACACTCGCAGGACAGGTACAGCACGGGGTTAGATACAGAGTAAAGCTCCCTCTACACTGTCCCCATCAAATACTCCCAGGACAGGTACAGCGCGGGGTTAGATACAGAGTAAAGCTCCCTCTACACTGTCCCCATCAAACACTCCCAGGACAGGTACGGCATGGGGTTAGATACAGAGTAAAGCTCCCTCTACACTGTCCCCATCAAACACTCCCAGGACAGGTACAGCACGGGGTTAGATACAGAGTAAAGCTCCCTCGACACTGTCCCCATCAAACACTCCCAGGACAGGGACAGCACGGGGTTAGAAAACGAGTAAAGCTCCCTCTACACTGTCCCCATCAAACACACCCAGGACAGGTACAGCACGGGGTCAGATACAGAGTAAAGCTCCCTCTACACTGTCCCCATCAAACACTCCCAGGACAGGTATAGCACGGGGTTAGATACAGAGTAAAGCGCCCTCTACACTGTCCCCATCAAACATTCCCAGGATAGGTACAGCACGGGGTTAGATACAGAGCAAAGCTCCTTCTACACTGTCCCCATCAAACACTCCCAGGACAGGTACAGCATGGGGTCAGATACAGAGTAAAGCTCTCTCTACACTTTCCCCATCAAACACTCCCAGGACAGGTACAGCACGGGGTTAGATACAGAGTAAAGCTCCCTCTACACTGTCCCCATCAAACACTCCCAGGACAGGTACAGCACGGGGTTAGATACAGAGTAAAGCTCCCTCTACACTATCCCCATCAAACACTCCGAGGACAGGTACAGCATGGGGTTAGATACAGAGTAAAGCTCCGTCTACACTGTCCCCATCAAACACTCCCAGGACAGGTACAGCACGGGGTTAGATACAGAGTAATGCTCCCTCTACACTGTCTCCATCAGACACTCCCAGGACAGGTACAGCACGGGGTTAGATACAGAGTAAAGCTCCCTCTACACTGTCCCCATCAGACACTCCCAGGACAGGTACAGCATGGGGTTAGACACAGAGTAAAGCTCCCTCTACACTGTCCCCATCAAACACACCCAGGACTGGTACAGCACGGGGTTAGATACAGAGTAAAGCTCCCTCTACACTGTCCCCATCAAACGCTCCCAGGACAGGTACAGCACGGGGTTAGATACAGAGTAAAGCTCCCTATACACTGTCCCCATCAGACACTCCAAGGACAGGTACAGCATGGGGTTAGATACCGAGTAAAGCTCCCTCTACACTGTCCCCATCAAACACTCCCAGGACAGGTACAGCACGGGGTTAGATACAGAGTAAAGCTCTCTCAACACTGTTCCCATCAAACACTCCCAGGACAGTTACAGCACGGGAATAGCTACAGAGTAAAGCTACCTCAACACTGTCCCAATCAAACACTCCCAGGTCAGGTACAGCATGACTTAGATACAGAGTAAAACTCCCTCTACACTGTCCCCATCAAACACTCCCAGGGCAGGTACAGCACGGGGTTAGATACAGAGTAAAGCTCCCTCTACACTATCCCCATCAAACACTCCCAGGACAGGTACAGCACGGGTTTAGATACAGAGTAAAGCTCCCTCTACACTGTCCCCATCAAACACTCCCAAGACAGGTACAGCACGGGGTTAGATACAGAGTAAAGCTCCCTCTACACTGTCCCCATCAAACACTCCCAGGAAAGGTACAGCACGGGTTTAGATACAGAGTAAAGCTCCCTCTACACTGTCCCCATCAAACACTCCCAGGACAGGTACAGCACGGTGTTAGATACAGAGTAAAGCTCCCTCTACACTGTCCCCATCAAACACTCCCAGGACAGGTACAGCATGGGGTTAGATACAGAGTAAAGCTCCCTCTACACTGTCCCCATCAAACACTCCCAGGACAGGTACAGCACGGGGTTAGATACAGAGTAAAGCTCCCTCTACACTGTCCCCATCAAACACTCCCAGGACAGGTACAGCATGGGGTTAGATACAGAGTAAAGCTCCGTCTACACTGTCCCCATCAAACACTCCCAGGACAGGTACAGCACGGGGTTAGATACAGAGTAAATCTCCCTCTACACTGTCCCCATCAAACACTCCCAGGACAGGTACAGCACGGGGTTAGATACAGAGTAAAGCTCCCTCTACACTGTCCCCATCAAACACTCCCAGGACAGGTACAGCACGGGGTGAGATACAGAGTATATCTCTCTCTACACTGTCCCCATCAAACACTCCCAGGACAGGTACAGCATGGGGTTAGATACAGAGTAAAGCTCCCTCTACACTGTCCCCATCAAACACTCCCAGGACAGGGACAGCACGGGGTTAGAAAACGAGTAAATCTCCCTCTACACTGTCCCCATCAAACACTCCCAGGACAGGTACAGCACGGGGTTAGATACAGAGTAAAGCTCCCTCTACACTGTCCCCATCAAACATTCCCAGGATAGGTACAGCACGGGGTTAGATACAGAGCAAAGCTCCCTCTACACTGTCCCCATCAAACAATCCCAGGACAGGTACAGCATGGGGTCAGATACAGAGTAAAGCTCTCTCTACACTTTCCCCATCAAACACTCCCAGGACAGGTACAGCACGGGGTTAGATACAGAGTAAAGCTCCCTCTACACTGTCCCCATCAAACACTCCCAGGACAGGTACAGCACGGGGTTAGATACAGAGTAAAGCTCCCTCTACACTATCCCCATCAAACACTCCCAGGACAGGTACAGCATGGGGTTAGATACAGAGTAAAGCTCCCTCTACACTGTCCCCATCAAACACTCCCAGGACAGGTACAGCACGGGGTTAGATACAGAGTAATGCTCCATCTACACTGTCTCCATCAAACACTCCCAGGACAGGTACAGCAAGGGGTTAGACACAGAGTAAATCTCCCTCTGCACTGTCCCCATCAAACACTCCCAGGACAGGTACGGCACGGGGTTAGATACAGAGTAAAGCTCCCTCTACACTGTCCCCATCAAACACTCCCAGGACTGGTACAGCACGGGGTTAGATACAGAGTAAAGCTCCCTCTACACTGTCCCCATCAGACACTCCCAGGACAGGTACAGCACGGGGTTAGATACAGAGTAAAGCTCCCTCTACACTGTCCCCATCAGACACTCCCAGGACAGGTACAGCATGGGGTTAGATACAGAGTAAAGCTCCCTCTACACTGTCCCCATCAAACACACCCAGGACTGGTACAGCACGGGGTTAGATACAGAGTAAAGCTCCCTCTACACTGTCCCCATCAAACACTCCCAGGACAGGTACAGCACGGGGTTAGATACAGAGTAAAGCTCCCTCTACACTGTCCCCATCAGACACTCCCAGGACAGGTACAGCATGGGGTTAGATACCGAGTAAAGCTCCCTCTACACTGTCCCAATCAAACACTCCCAGGTCAGGTACAGCATGACTTAGATACAGAGTAAAGCTCCCTCTACACTGTCCCCATCAAACACTCCCAGGACAGGTACAGCACGGGGTTAGATACAGAGTAAAACTCCCTCTACACTGTCCCCATCAAACACTCCCAGGGCAGGTACAGCACGGGGTTAGATACAGAGTAAAGCTCCCTCTACACTGTCCCCATCAAACACTCCCAGGACAGGTACAGCACGGGTTTAGACACAGAGTAAAGCTCCCTCTACACTGTCCCCATCAAACACTCCCAGGACAGGTACAGCACGGGGTTAGATACAGAGTAAAGCTCCCTCTACACTGTCCCCATCAAACACTCCCAGGACAGGTCCAGCATGGGGTTAGATACAGAGTAAAGCTCCGTCTACACTGTCCCCATCAAACACTCCCAGGACACGTACAGCATGGGGTTAGATACAGAGTAAAGCTCCCTCTACACTGTCCCCAACACACACTCCCAGGACAGGTACAGCACGGGTTTAGATACAGAGTAAAGCTCCCTCGACACTGTCTCCATCAAACACTCCCAGGACAGGTACAGCATGGGGTTAGATACAGAGTAAATCTCCCTCTACACTGTCCCCATCAAACACTCCCAGGACAGGTTCAGCACGGGGTTAGATACAGAGTAAAGCTCCCTCTACACTGTCCCCATCAAACACTCCCAGGACAGGTACAGCACAGGGTTAGATCCAGAGTAAAGCTCCCTCGACACTGTCCCCATCAAACACACCCAGAACAGGTACAGCACGCGATTAGATACAGAGTAATGCTCCCTCTACACTGTCTCGATCAAACAATCCCAGGACAGGTACAGCACGGGGTTAGATACAGAGGAAAGCTCCCTCTACACTGTCCCCATCAAACACTCCCAGGACAGGTACAGCACGGGGTTAGATACAGAGTAAAGCTCCCTCTACACTGTCCCCATCAAACACTCCCAGGACAGGTACAGCACGTGGTTAGATACAGAGTAAAGCTCCCTCTACACTGTCCCCATCAAACACCCCCGGGACAGGTACAGCACGGGGTTAGATACAGAGTAAAGCTCCCTCAACACTGTTCCCATCAAACACTCCCAGGACAGGTACAGCACGGGAATAGCTACAGAGTAAAGCTAACTCTACACTGTCCCAATCAAACACTCCCAGGTCAGGTACAGCATGACTTAGATACAGAGTAAAGCTCCCTCTACACTGTCCCCATCAAACACTCCCAGGACAGGTACAGCACGGGGTTAGATACAGAGTAAAACTCCCTCTACACTGTCCCCATTAAACACTCCCAGGACACGTACAGCATGGGGTTAGATACAGAGTAAAGCTCCCTCTACACTGTCCCCATCAAACACTCCCAGGACAGGTACAGCACGGGTTTAGATACAGAGTAAAGCTCCCTCTACACTGTCCCCATCAAACACTCCCAGGACAGGTACAGCACGGGGTTAGATACAGAGTAAAGCTCCCTCTACACTGTCCCCATCAAACACTCCCAGGACAGGTACAGCATGGGGTTAGATACAGAGTAAAGCTCCGTCTACACTGTCCCCATCAAACACTCCCAGGACACGTACAGCATGGGGTTAGATACAGAGTAAAGCTCCCTCTACACTGTCCCCAACACACACTCCCAGGACAGGTACAGCACGGGTTTAGATACAGAGTAAAGCTCCCTCTACACTGTCTCCATCAAACACTCCCAGGACAGGTACAGCACGGGGTTAGATACAGAGTAAATCTCCCTCTACACTGTCCCCATCAAACACTCCCAGGACAGGTACAGCACGGGGTTAGATACAGAGTAAAGGTCCCTCTACACTGTCCCCATCAAACACTCCCAGGACAGGTACAGCACGGGGTTAGATCCAGAGTAAAGCTCCCTCGACACTGTCCCCATCAAACACACCCAGAACAGGTACAGCACGCGGTTAGATACAGAGTAATGCTCCCTCTACACTGTCTCGATCAAACAATCCCAGGACAGGTACAGCACGGGGTTAGATACAGAGGAAAGCTCCCTCTACACTGTCCCCATCAAACACTCCCAGGACAGGTACAGCACGGGGTTAGATACAGAGTAAAGCTCCCTCTACACTGTCCCCATCAAACACTCCCAGGACAGGTACAGCACGTGGTTAGATACAGAGTAAAGCTCCCTCTACACTGTCCCCATCAAACACTCCCGGGACAGGTAGAGCACGGGGTTAGATACAGAGTAAAGCTCCCTCTACACTGTCCCCATCAAACACTCCCAGGACAGGTACAGCACGGGGTTAGATACAGAGTAAAACTCCCTCTACACTGTCCCCATCAAACACTCCCAGGGCAGGTACAGCACGGGGTTAGATACAGAGTAAAGCTCCCTCTACACTGTCCCCATCAAACACTCCCAGGACAGGTACAGCACGGGTTTAGATACAGAGTAAAGCTCCCTCTACACTGTCCCCATCAAACACTCCCAGGACAGGTACAGCACGGGGTTAGATACAGAGTAAAGCTCCCTCTACACTGTCCCCATCAAACACTCCCAGGACAGGTACAGCATGGGGTTAGATACAGAGTAAAGCTCCGTCTACACTGTCCCCATCAAACACTCCCAGGACACGTACAGCATGGGGTTAGATACAGAGTAAAGCTCCCTCTACACTGTCCCCAACACACACTCCCAGGACAGGTACAGCACGGGTTTAGATACAGAGTAAAGCTCCCTCTACACTGTCTCCATCAAACACTCCCAGGACAGGTACAGCATGGGGTTAGATACAGAGTAAATCTCCCTCTACACTGTCCCCATCAAACACTCCCAGGACAGGTTCAGCACGGGGTTAGATACAGAGTAAAGCTCCCTCTACACTGTCCCCATCAAACACTCCCAGGACAGGTACAGCACAGGGTTAGATCCAGAGTAAAGCTCCCTCGACACTGTCCCCATCAAACACACCCAGAACAGGTACAGCACGCGATTAGATACAGAGTAATGCTCCCTCTACACTGTCTCGATCAAACAATCCCAGGACAGGTACAGCACGGGGTTAGATACAGAGGAAAGCTCCCTCTACAATGTCCCCATCAAACACTCCCAGGTCAGGTACAGCATGACTTAGATACAGAGTAAAGCTCCCTCTACACTGTCCCCATCAAACACTCCCAGGACAGGTACAGCACTGGGTTAGATACAGAGTAAAACTCCCTCTACACTGTCCCCATTAAACACTCCCAGGACACGTACAGCATGGGGTTAGATACAGAGTAAAGCTCCCTCTACACTGTCCCCATCAAACACTCCCAGGACAGGTACAGCACGGGTTTAGATACAGAGTAAAGCTCCCTCTACACTGTCCCCATCAAACACTCCCAGGACAGGTACAGCACGGGGTTAGATACAGAGTAAAGCTCCCTCTACACTGTCCCCATCAAACACTCCCAGGACAGGTACAGCATGGGGTTAGATACAGAGTAAAGCTCCGTCTACACTGTCCCCATCAAACACTCCCAGGACAGGTACAGCACGGGGTTAGATACAGAGTAAAGCTCCCTCTACACTGTCCCCATCAAACACTCCCAGGACAGGTACAGCACGGGGTTAGATACAGAGTAAAGCTCCCTCTACACTATCCCCATCAAACACTCCCAGGACACGTACAGCATGGGGTTAGATACAGAGTAAAGCTCCCTCTACACTGTCCCCAACACACACTCCCAGGACAGGTACAGCACGGGTTTAGATACAGAGTAAAGCTCTCTCTACACTGTCTCCATCAAACACTCCCAGGACAGGTACAGCACGGGGTTAGATACAGAGTAAATCTCCCTCTACACTGTCCCCATCAAACACTCCCAGGACAGGTACAGCACAGGGTTAGATACAGAGTAAAGCTCCCTCTACACTGTCTCCATCAAACACTCCCAGGACAGGTACAGCATGGGGTTAGATACAGAGTAAATCTCCCTCTACACTGTCCCCATCAAACACTCCCAGGACAGGTTCAGCACGGGGTTAGATACAGAGTAAATCTCCCTCTACACTGTCCCCATCAAACACTCCCAGGACAGGTTCAGCACGGGGTTAGATACAGAGTAAAGCTCCCTCTACACTGTCCCCATCAAACACTCCCAGGACAGGTACAGCACAGGGTTAGATCCAGAGTAAAGCTCCCTCGACACGGTCCCCATCAAACACACCCAGAACAGATACAGCACGCGATTAGATACAGAGTAATGCTCCCTCTACACTGTCTCGATCAAACAATCCCAGGACAGGTACAGCACGGGGTTAGATACAGAGGAAAGCTCCCTCTACACTGTCCCCATCAAACACTCCCAGGACAGGTACAGCACGGGGTTAGATACAGAGTAAAGCTCCCTCTACACTGTCCCCATCAAACACTCCCAGGACAGGTACAGCACGTGGTTAGATACAGAGTAAAGCTCCCTCTACACTGTCCCCATCAAACACCCCCGGGACAGGTACAGCACGGGGTTAGATACAGAGTAAAGCCTCCTCAACACTGTTCCCATCAAACACTCCCAGGACAGGTACAGCACGGGAATAGCTACAGAGTAAAGCTAACTCTACACTGTCCCAATCAAACACTCCCAGGTCAGGTACAGCATGACTTAGATACAGAGTAAAGCTCCCTCTACACTGTCCCCATCAAACACTCCCAGGACAGGTACAGCACTGGGTTAGATACAGAGTAAAACTCCCTCTACACTGTCCCCATTAAACACTCCCAGGACACGTACAGCATGGGGTTAGATACAGAGTAAAGCTCCCTCTACACTGTCCCCATCAAACACTCCCAGGACAGGTACAGCACGGCTTTAGATACAGAGTAAAGCTCCCTCTACACTGTCCCCATCAAACACTCCCAGGACAGGTACAGCACGGGGTTAGATACAGAGTAAAGCTCCCTCTACACTGTCCCCATCAAACACTCCCAGGACAGGTACAGCACGGGGTTAGATACAGAGTAAAGCTCCCTCTACACTATCCCCATCAAACACTCCCAGGACACGTACAGCATGGGGTTAGATACAGAGTAAAGCTCCCTCTACACTGTCCCCAACACACACTCCCAGGACAGGTACAGCACGGGTTTAGATACAGAGTAAAGCTCTCTCTACACTGTCTCCATCAAACACTCCCAGGACAGGTACAGCACGGGGTTAGATACAGAGTAAATCTCCCTCTACACTGTCCCCATCAAACACTCCCAGGACAGGTACAGCACAGGGTTAGATACAGAGTAAAGCTCCCTCTACACTGTCTCCATCAAACACTCCCAGGACAGGTACAGCATGGGGTTAGATACAGAGTAAATCTCCCTCTACACTGTCCCCATCAAACACTCCCAGGACAGGTTCAGCACGGGGTTAGATACAGAGTAAATCTCCCTCTACACTGTCCCCATCAAACACTCCCAGGACAGGTTCAGCACGGGGTTAGATACAGAGTAAAGCTCCCTCTACACTGTCCCCATCAAACACTCCCAGGACAGGTACAGCACAGGGTTAGATCCAGAGTAAAGCTCCCTCGACACGGTCCCCATCAAACACACCCAGAACAGATACAGCACGCGATTAGATACAGAGTAATGCTCCCTCTACACTGTCTCGATCAAACAATCCCAGGACAGGTACAGCACGGGGTTAGATACAGAGGAAAGCTCCCTCTACACTGTCCCCATCAAACACTCCCAGGACAGGTACAGCACGGGGTTAGATACAGAGTAAAGCTCCCTCTACACTGTCCCCATCAAACACTCCCAGGACAGGTACAGCACGTGGTTAGATACAGAGTAAAGCTCCCTCTACACTGTCCCCATCAAACACCCCCGGGACAGGTACAGCACGGGGTTAGATACAGAGTAAAGCCTCCTCAACACTGTTCCCATCAAACACTCCCAGGACAGGTACAGCACGGGAATAGCTACAGAGTAAAGCTAACTCTACACTGTCCCAATCAAACACTCCCAGGTCAGGTACAGCATGACTTAGATACAGAGTAAAGCTCCCTCTACACTGTCCCCATCAAACACTCCCAGGACAGGTACAGCACTGGGTTAGATACAGAGTAAAACTCCCTCTACACTGTCCCCATTAAACACTCCCAGGACACGTACAGCATGGGGTTAGATACAGAGTAAAGCTCCCTCTACACTGTCCCCATCAAACACTCCCAGGACAGGTACAGCACGGCTTTAGATACAGAGTAAAGCTCCCTCTACACTGTCCCCATCAAACACTCCCAGGACAGGTACAGCACGGGGTTAGATACAGAGTAAAGCTCCCTCTACACTGTCCCCATCAAACACTCCCAGGACAGGTACAGCATGGGGTTAGATACAGAGTAAAGCTCCGTCTACACTGTCCCCATCAAACACTCCCAGGACAGGTACAGCACGGGGTTAGATACAGAGTAAAGCTCCCTCTACACTGTCCCCATCAAACACTCCCAGGACAGGTACAGCACGGGGTTAGATACAGAGTAAAGCTCCCTCTACACTATCCCCATCAAACACTCCCAGGACACGTACAGCATGGGGTTAGATACAGAGTAAAGCTCCCTCTACACTGTCCCCAACACACACTCCCAGGACAGGTACAGCACGGGTTTAGATACAGAGTAAAGCTCCCTCTACACTGTCTCCATCAAACACTCCCAGGACAGGTACAGCACGGGGTTAGATACAGAGTAAATCTCCCTCTACACTGTCCCCATCAAACACTCCCAGGACAGGTACAGCACAGGGTTAGATCCAGAGTAAAGCTCCCTCGACACTGTCCCCATCAAACACACCCAGAACAGGTACAGCACGCGATTAGATACAGAGTAATGCTCCCTCTACACTGTCTCGATCAAACAATCCCAGGACAGGTACAGCACGGGGTTAGATACAGAGGAAAGCTCCCTCTACACTGTCCCCATCAAACACTCCCAGGACAGGTACAGCACGGGGTTAGATACAGAGTAAAGCTCCCTCTACACTGTCCCCATCAAACACTCCCAGGACAGGTACAGCACGTGGTTAGATACAGAGCAAAGCTCCCTCTACACTGTCCCCATCAAACACCCCCGGGACAGGTACAGCACGGGGTTAGATACAGAGTAAAGCTCCCTCAACACTGTTCCCATCAAACACTCCCAGGACAGGTACAGCACGGGAATAGCTACAGAGTAAAGCTAACTCTACACTGTCCCAATCAAACACTCCCAGGTCAGGTACAGCATGACTTAGATACAGAGTAAAGCTCCCTCTACACTGTCCCCATCAAACACTCCCAGGACAGGTACAGCACTGGGTTAGATACAGAGTAAAACTCCCTCTACACTGTCCCCATTAAACACTCCCAGGACACGTACAGCATGGGGTTAGATACAGAGTAAAGCTCCCTCTACACTGTCCCCATCAAACACTCCCAGGACAGGTACAGCACGGGTTTAGATACAGAGTAAAGCTCCCTCTACACTGTCCCCATCAAACACTCCCAGGACAGGTACAGCACGGGGTTAGATACAGAGTAAAGCTCCCTCTACACTGTCCCCATCAAACACTCCCAGGACAGGTACAGCATGGGGTTAGATACAGAGTAAAGCTCCGTCTACACTGTCCCCATCAAACACTCCCAGGACAGGTACAGCACGGGGTTAGATACAGAGTAAAGCTCCCTCTACACTGTCCCCATCAAACACTCCCAGGACAGGTACAGCACGGGGTTAGATACAGAGTAAAGCTCCCTCTACACTATCCCCATCAAACACTCCCAGGACACGTACAGCATGGGGTTAGATACAGAGTAAAGCTCCCTCTACACTGTCCCCAACACACACTCCCAGGACAGGTACAGCACGGGTTTAGATACAGAGTAAAGCTCCCTCTACACTGTCTCCATCAAACACTCCCAGGACAGGTACAGCACGGGGTTAGATACAGAGTAAATCTCCCTCTACACTGTCCCCATCAAACACTCCCAGGACAGGTACAGCACGGGGTTAGATACAGAGTAAAGCTCCCTCTACACTGTCCCCATCAAACACTCCCAGGACAGGTACAGCACGGGGTTAGATCCAGAGTAAAGCTCCCTCGACACTGTCCCCATCAAACACACCCAGAACAGGTACAGCACGCGGTTAGATACAGAGTAATGCTCCCTCTACACTGTCTCGATCAAACAATCCCAGGACAGGTACAGCACGGGGTTAGATACAGAGGAAAGCTCCCTCTACACTGTCCCCATCAAACACTCCCAGGACAGGTACAGCACGGGGTTAGATACAGAGTAAAGCTCCCTCTACACTGTCCCCATCAAACAGTCCCAGGACAGGTACAGCACGTGGTTAGATACAGAGTAAAGCTCCCTCTACACTGTCCCCATCAAACACTCCCGGGACAGGTAGAGCACGGGGTTAGATACAGAGTAAAGCTCCCTCTACACTGTCCGCATCAAACACTCCCAGGACAGGTACAGCAGGGGTTTAGATGCAGAGTAAAGCTCCCTCTACACTGTCCCCATCACACACTCCCAGGACAGGGACAGCACAGGGTTAGATACAGAGGAAAGCTCCCTCTACACTGTCCCCATCAAACACTCCCAGGTCAGGTACAACACGGGGTTAGATACAGAGTAAAGCTCCCTCTACACTGTCCCCATCAAACACTCCCAGGACAGGTATAGCACGGGGTTCGATACAGAGTAAAGCTCCCTCTACACTGTCCCCATCAAACACTCCCAGGACAGGTACAGCAAGGGGTTAGCTACAGAGTAAAGCTCCCTCTGCACTGTCCCCATCAAACACTCCCAGGACAGGTACAGCACGGGGTTAGATACAGAGTAAAGCTCCCTCTAAACTGTCCCCATCAAACACTCCCAGGACTGGTGCACCACGGGGTTAGATACAGAGTAAAGCTCCCTCTACACTGTCCCCATCAAACATTCCCAGGACAGGTACAGCACGGGATTAGATACAGAGTAAAGCTCCCTCTACACTATCCCCATCAAACACTCCCAGGACACGTACAGCATGGGGTTAGATACAGAGTAAAGCTCCCTCTACACTGTCCCCAACACACACTCCCAGGACAGGTACAGCACGGGTTTAGATACAGAGTAAAGCTCCCTCTACACTGTCTCCATCAAACACTCCCAGGACAGGTACAGCACGGGGTTAGATACAGAGTAAATCTCCCTCTACACTGTCCCCATCAAACACTCCCAGGACAGGTACAGCACGGGGTTAGATACAGAGTAAAGCTCCCTCTACACTGTCCCCATCAAACACTCCCAGGACAGGTACAGCACGGGGTTAGATCCAGAGTAAAGCTCCCTCGACACTGTCCCCATCAAACACACCCAGAACAGGTACAGCACGCGGTTAGATACAGAGTAATGCTCCCTCTACACTGTCTCGATCAAACAATCCCAGGACAGGTACAGCACGGGGTTAGATACAGAGGAAAGCTCCCTCTACACTGCCCCCATCAAACACTCCCAGGACAGGTACAGCACGGGGTTAGATACAGAGTAAAGCTCCCTCTACACTGTCCCCATCAAACACTCCCAGGACAGGTACAGCACGTGGTTAGATACAGAGTAAAGCTCCCTCTACACTGTCCCCATCAAACACTCCCGGGACAGGTAGAGCACGGGGTTAGATAGAGAGTAAAGCTCCCTCTACACTGTCCGCATCAAACACTCCCAGGACAGGTACAGCAGGGGTTTAGATGCAGAGTAAAGCTCCCTCTACACTGTCCCCATCACACACTCCCAGGACAGGGACAGCACAGGGTTAGATACAGAGGAAAGCTCCCTCTACACTGTCCCCATCAAACACTCCCAGGTCAGGTACAACACGGGGTTAGATACAGAGTAAAGCTCCCTCTACACTGTCCCCATCAAACACTCCCAGGACAGGTATAGCACGGGGTTCGATACAGAGTAAAGCTCCCTCTACACTGTCCCCATCAAACACTCCCAGGACAGGTACAGCAAGGGGTTAGCTACAGAGTAAAGCTCCCTCTGCACTGTCCCCATCAAACACTCCCAGGACAGGTACAGCACGGGGTTAGATACAGAGTAAAGCTCCCTCTAAACTGTCCCCATCAAACACTCCCAGGACTGGTGCAGCACGGGGTTAGATACAGAGTAAAGCTCCCTCTACACTGTCCCCCTCAAACACTCCCAGGACAGGTACAGCACGGGGTTAGATACAGAGTAAAGCTTCCTCTACACTGTCCCCATCAGACACTCCCAGGGCAGGTACAGCACGGGGTTAGATACAGAGTAAATCTCCCTCTAGACTGTCCCCATTAAACACTCCCAGGACACGTACAGCATGGGGTTAGATACAGAGTAAAGCTCCCTCTACACTGTCGCCATCAAACACTCCCAGGACAGGTACAGCACGTGTTTAGATACAGAGTAAAGGTCCCTCTACACTGTCCCCATCAAACACTCCCAGGACAGGTACAGTACGGGGTTAGATACAGAGTAAAGCTCCCTCTACACTGTCCCCATCAAACACTCCCAGGACAGGTACAGCATGGGGTTAGATACAGAGTAAAGCTCCCTCTACACTGTCCCCATCAAACACTCCCAGGACAGGTACAGCACGGGGTTAGATACAGAGTAAATCTCCCTCTACACTGTCCCCATCAAACACTCCCAGGACAGGTACAGCACGGGGTGAGATACAGAGTAAATCTCTCTCTACACTGTCCCCATCAAACACTCCCAGGACAGGTACAACACGGAGTTAGATACAGAGTAAAGCTCCCACTACACTGTCTCCATCAAACACTCCCAGGACAGGTACAGCACGGGGTTAGATACAGAGTAAAGCTCCCTCTACAATGTCCCCATCAAACATTCCCAGGACAGGTACAGCACGGGGTTAGATACAGAGTCAAGCTCCCTCTACACTGTCCCCATCAAAGACTCCCAGGACAGGTACAGCACAGGGTTAGATACAGAGTAAAGCTCCCTCTACACTGTCCCCATCAAACACTCCCAGGACAGGTACAGCACGGGGTTAGATACAGAGTAAAGCTCCCTCTACACTGTCTCCATCAAACACTCACAGGACAGGTACAGCACTGGGTTAGATACAGAGGAAAGCTCCCTCTACACTGTCCCCATCAAACACTCCCAGGACAGGTACAGCACGGGGTTAGATACAGAGTAAAGCTCCCTCTACACTGTCCCCATCAAACACTCCCAGGACAGGTACAGCACGGGGTTAGACACAGAGTAAAGCTCCCTCTACACTGTCCCCATCAAACACTCCCAGGACAGGTACAGCGCGGGGTTAGATACAGAGTAAAGCTCCCTCTACACTGTCCCCATCGAACACTCCCAGGACAGGTACAGCACGGGGTTAGATACAGAGGAAAGCTCCCTCTACACTGTCCCCATCAAACACTCCCAGGACAGGTACAGCACGGGGTTAGATACAGAGTAAAGCTCCCTCTACACTGTCCCCATCAAACACTCCCAGGACAGGTACAGCATGGGGTTAGATACAGAGTAAAGCTCCGTCTACACTGTCCCCATCAAACACTCCCAGGACACGTACAGCATGGGGTTAGATACAGAGTAAAGCTCCCTCTACACTGTCCCCATCAAACACTCCCAGGACAGGTACAGCACGGGTATAGATACAGAGTAAAGCTCCCTCTACACTGTCTCCATCAAACACTCCCAGGACAGGAACAGCATGGGTTTAGATACAGATTAAATCTCCCTCTACACTGTCCCCATCAAACACTCCCAGGACAGGTACAGCACGGGGTTAGATACAGAGTAAAGCTCCCTCTACACTGTCCCCATCAAACACTCCCAGGACAGGTACAGCACGGGGTTAGATCCAGAGTAAAGCTCCCTTGACACTGTCCCCATCAAACACACCCAGAACAGGTACAGCACGCGGCTAGATACAGAGTGAAGCTCCCTCTACACAGTCTCGATCAAACAATCCCAGGACAGGTACAGCACGGGGTTAGATACAGAGGAAAGCTCCCTCTACACTGTCCCCATCAAACACTCCCAGGACAGGTACAGCACGGGGTTAGATACAGAGTAAAGCTCCCTCTACACTGTCCCCATCAAACACTCCCAGGACAGGTACAGCACGTGGTTAGATACAGAGTAAAGCTCCCTCTACACTGTCCCCATCAAACACCCCCGGGACAGGTACAGCACGGGGTTAGATACAGAGTAAAGCTCCCTCTACACTGTCCCCATCAAACACTCCCAGGACAGGTACAGCACGTGGTTAGATACAGAGTAAAGCTCTCTCTACACTGTCCCCATCAAACTCTCCCAGGACAGGAAGAGCACGGGGTTAGATACAGAGTAAAGCTCCCTCTACACTGTCCCCATCAAACACTCCCAGGACAGGTAGAGCACGGGGTTAGATACAGAGTAAAGCTCCCTCTACACTGTCCGCATCAAACACTCCCAGGACAGGTACAGCAGGGGTTTAGATGCAGAGTAAAGCTCCCTCTACACTGTCCCCATCACACACTCCCAGGACAGGGACAGCACAGGGTTAGATACAGAGGAAAGCTTCCTCTACACTGTCCCCATCAAACACTCCCAGGTCAGGTACAACATGGGGTTAGATACAGAGTAAAGCTCCCTCTACACTGTCCCCATGAAACACTCCCAGGACAGGTATAGCACGGTGTTCGATACAGAGTAAAGCTCCCTCTACACTGTCCCCATCAAACACTTCCAGGACAGGTACAGCAAGGGGTTAGCTACAGAGTAAAGCTCCCTCTGCACTGTCCCCATCAAACACTCCCAGGACAGGTACAGCACGGGGTTAGATACAGAGTAAAGCTCCCTCTACACTGTCCCCATCAAACACTCCCAGGACTGGTGCAGCACGGGGTTAGATACAGAGTAAAGCTCCCTCTACACTGTCCCCATCAAACACTCCCAGGACAGGTACAGCACGGGGTTAGATACAGAGTAAAGCTTCCTCTACACTGTCCCCATCAGACACTCCCAGGACAGGTACAGCATGGGGTTAGATACAGAGTAAAGCTCCCTCTACCCTGTCCCCATCAAACACTCCCAGGGCAGGTACAGCACGGGGTTAGATACAGAGTAAATCTCCCTCTACACAGTCCCCATTAAACACTCCCAGGACACGTACAGCATGGGGTTAGATACAGAGTAAAGCTCCCTCTACACTGTCGCCATCAAACACTCCCAGGACAGGTACAGCACGTGTTTAGATACAGAGTAAAGGTCCCTCTACACTGTCCCCATCAAACACTCCCAGGACAGGTACAGTACGGGGTTAGATACAGAGTAAAGCTCCCTCTACACTGTCCCCATCAAACACTCCCAGGACAGGTACAGCATGGGGTTAGATACAGAGTAAAGCTCCCTCTACACTGTCCCCATCAAACACTCCCAGGACAGGTACAGCACGGGGTTAGATACAGAGTAAATCTCCCTCTACACTGTCCCCATCAAACACTCCCAGGACAGGTATAGCACGGGGTTAGATACAGAATAAAGCTCCCTCTACACCGTCCCCATCAAACACTCCCAGGACAGGTACAGCACGGGGTGAGATACAGAGTAAATCTCTCTCTACACTGTCCCCATCAAACACTCCCAGGACAGGTACAACACGGAGTTAGATACAGAGTAAAGCTCCCTCTACACTGTCTCCATCAAACACTCCCAGGACAGGTACAGCACGGTGTTAGATACAGAGTAAAGCTCCCTCTACACTGTCCCCATCAAACACTCCCAGGACAGGTACAGCATGGGGTTAGATACAGAGTAAAGCTCCCTCTACACTGTCCCCATCAAACACTCCCAGGACAGGTACAGCACGGGGTTAGATACAGAGTAAATATCCCTCTACACTGTCCCCATCAAACACTCCCAGGACAGGTACAGCACGGGGTTAGATACAGGGTAAAGCTCCCTCTACACTGTCCCCATCAATCACTCCCAGGACAGGTACAGCACGGGGTGAGATACAGAGTAAATCTCACTCTACACTGTCCCCATCAAACACTCCCAGGACAGGTACAACACGGAGTTAGATACAGAGTAAAGCTCCCTCTACACTGTCTCCATCAAACACTCCCAGGACAGGTACAGCACGGGGTTAGATACAGAGTAAAGCTCCCTCTACAATGTCCCCATCAAACACTCCCAGGACAGGTACAGCACGGGGTTAGATACAGAGTAAAGCTCCCTCTACACTGTCTCCATCAAACACTCCCAGGACAGGTACAGCACGGGGTTAGATACAGAGGAAAGCTCCCTCTACACTGTCCCCATCAAACACAACCAGGACAGGTACAGCACGGGGTTAGATACAGAGTAAAGCTCCCTCTACACTGTCCCCATCAAACACTCCCAGGACAGGTACAGCACGGGGTTAGATACAGAGTAAAGCTCCCTCTACACTGTCCCCATCAAACACTCCCAGGACAGGTTCAGCGCGGGGTTAGATACAGAGTAAAGCTCCCTCTACACTGTCCCCATCAAACACTCCCAGGACAGGTACAGCACGGGGTTAGATACAGAGTAAAGCTCCCTCTACACTGTCCCCATCAAACACTCCCAGGACAGGTACAGCACGGGGTTAGATACAGAGTAAAGCTCCCTCTACACTGTCCCCATCAAACACTCCCAGGACAGGTACAGCATGGGGTTACATACAGAGTAAAGCTCCGTCTACACTGTCCCCATCAAACACTCCCAGGACACGTACAGCATGGGGTTAGATACAGAGTAAAGCTCCCTCTACACTGTCCCCATCAAACACTCCCAGGACAGGTACAGCACGGGTTTAGATACAGAGTAAAGCTCCCTCTACACTGTCTCCATCAAACATTCCCAGGACAGGTACAGCACGGGGTTAGATACAGAGTAAATCTCCCTCTACACTGTCCCCATCAAACACTCCCAGGACAGGTACAGCACGGGGTTAGATACAGAGTAAAGCTCCCTCTACACTGTCCCCATCAAACACTCCCAGGACAGGTACAGCACGGGGTTAGATCCAGAGTAAAGCTCCCTCGACACATTCCCCATCAAACACACCCAGAACAGGTACAGCACGCGGTTAGATACAGAGTAAAGCTCCCTCCACACTGTCTCGATCAAACAATCCCAGGACAGGTACAGCACGGGGTTAGATACAGAGGAAAGCTCCCTCTACACTGTCCCCATCAAACACTCCCAGGACAGGTACAGCACGGGGTTAGATACAGAGTAAAGCTCCCTCTACACTGTCCCCATCAAACACTCCCAGGACAGGTACAGCACGTGGTTAGATACAGAGTAAAGCTCCCTCTACACTGTCCCCATCAAACACCCCCGGGACAGGTACAGCACGGGGTGAGATACAGAGTAAAGCTCCCTCTACACTGTCCCCATCAAACACTCCCAGGACAGGTACGTACAGCACGTGGTTAGATACAGAGTAAAGCTCCCTCTACACTGTCCCCATCAAACACTCCCAGGACAGGAAGAGCACGGGGTTAGATACAGAGTAAAGCTCCCTCTACACTGTCCCCATCAAACACTCCCAGGACAGGTAGAGCACGGGGTTAGATACAGAGTAAAGCTCCCTCTACACTGTCCGCATCAAACACTCCCAGGACAGGTACAGCAGGGGTTTAGATGCAGAGTAAAGCTCCCTCTACACTGTCCCCATCACACACTCCCAGGACAGGGACAGCACAGGGTTAGATACAGAGGAAAGCTCCCTCTACACTGTCCCCATCAAACACTCCTAGGTCAGGTACAACACGGGGTTAGATACAGAGTAAAGCTCCCTCTACACTGTCCCCATCAAACACTCCCAGGACAGGTATAGCACGGTGTTCGATACAGAGTAAAGCTCCCTCTACACTGTCCCCATCAAACACTCCCAGGACAGGTACAGCAAGGGGTTA
Organism: Scyliorhinus torazame; assembly: GCF_047496885.1. Taxonomy (NCBI): domain Eukaryota; kingdom Metazoa; phylum Chordata; class Chondrichthyes; order Carcharhiniformes; family Scyliorhinidae; genus Scyliorhinus; species Scyliorhinus torazame. The sequence continues at coordinate 86,303,465 of NC_092729.1, read as the reverse complement.
GCTACAGAGTAAAGCTCCCTCTGTACTGTCCCCATCAAACACTCCCAGGACAGGTACAGCACGGGGTTAGATACAGAGTAAAGCTCCCTCTACACTGTCCCCATCAAACACTCCCAGAACTGGTGCAGCACGGGGTTAGATACAGAGTAAAGCTCCCTCTACACTGTCCCCATCAAACACTCCCAGGACAGGTACAGCACGGGGTTAGATACAGAGTAAAGCTTCCTCTACACTGTCCCCATCAGACACTCCCAGGACAGGTACAGCATGGGGTTAGATACAGAGTAAAGCTTCCTCTACCCTGCCCCCATCAAACACTCCCAGGGCAGGTACAGCACGGGGTTAGATACAGAGTAAATCTCCCTCTACACTGTCCCCATTAAACACTCCCAGGACACGTACAGCATGGGGTTAGATACAGAGTAAAGCTCCCTCTACACTGTCCCTATCAAACACTCCCAGGACAGGTACAGCACGTGTTTAGATACAGAGTAAAGCTCCCTCTACACTGTCCCCATCAAACACTCCCAGGACAGGTACAGCACGGGGTTAGATACAGAGTAAAGCTCCCTCTACACTGTCCCCATCAAACACTCCCAGGACAGGTACAGCATGGGGTTAGATATAGAGTAAAGCTCCCTCTACACTGTCCCCATCAAACACTCCCAGGACAGGTACAGCACGGGGTTAGATACAGAGTAAATCTCCCTCTACACTGTCCCCATCAAACACTCCCAGGACAGGTACAGCACGGGGTTAGATACAGAGTAAAGCTCCCTCTACACTGTCCCCATCAAACACTCCCAGGACAGGTACAGCATGGGGTTAGATACAGAGTAAAGCTCCCTCTACACTGTCCCCATCAAACACTCCCAGGACAGGTACAGCACGGGGTTAGATACAGAGTAAATATCCCTCTACACTGTCCCCATCAAACACTCCCAGGAAAGGCACAGCACGGGGTTAGATACAGAGTAAAGCTCCCTCTACACTGTCCCCATCAATCACTCCCAGGACAGGTACAGCACGGGGTGAGATACAGAGTAAATCTCTCTCTACACTGTCCCCATCAAACACTCCCAGGACAGGTACAACACGGAGTTAGATACAGAGTAAAGCTCCCTCTACACTGTCTCCATCAAACACTCCCAGGACAGGTACAGCACGGGGTTAGATACAGAGTAAAGCTCCCTCTACAATGTCCCCATCAAACATTCCCAGGACAGGTACAGCACGGGGTTAGATACAGAGGAAAGCTCCCTCTACACTGTCCCCATCAAACACTCCCAGGACAGGTACAGCACGGGGTTAGATACAGAGTAAAGCTCCCTCTACACTGTCTCCATCAAACACTCCCAGGACAGGTACAGCACGGGGTTAGATACAGAGGAAAGCTCCCTCTACACTGTCCCCATCAAACACTCCCAGGACAGGTACAGCACGGGGTTAGATACAGAGTAAAGCTCCCTCTACACTGTCCCCATCAAACATTCCCAGGACAGGTACAGCACGGGGTTAGATACAGAGTAAATCTCCCTCTACACTGTCCCCATCAAACACTCCCAGGACAGGTACAGCACGGGGTTAGATACAGAGTAAAGCTCCCTCTACACTGTCTCCATCAAACACTCCCAGGACAGGTACAGCACGGGGTTAGATACAGAGGAAAGCTCCCTCTACACTGTCCCCATCAAACACTCCCAGGACAGGTACAGCACGGGGTTAGATACAGAGTAAAGCTCCCTCTACACTGTCCCCATCAAACACTCCCAGGACAGGTACAGCGCGGGGTTAGATACAGAGTAAATCTCCCTCTACACTGTCCCCATCAAACACTCCCAGGACAGGTACAGCACGGGGTTAGATACAGAGTAAACCGCCCTCTACACTGTCCCCATCAAACATTCCCAGGACAGGTACAGCACGGGGTTAGATACAGAGTAAAGCTCCCTCTACACTGTCCCCATCAAACACTCCCAGGACAGGTACAGCACGGGGTTAGATACAGAGTAAAGCTCCCTCTACACTGTCCCCATCAAACACTCCCAGGACAGGTACAGCACGGGGTTAGATACAGAGTAAAGCTCCCTCTACACTGTCCCCATCAAACACTCCCAGGACAGGTACAGCACAGGGTTAGATACAGAGGAAAGCTCCCTCTACACTGTCCCCATCAAACACTCCCAGGACAGGTACAGCACGGGGTTAGATACAGAGTAAAGCTCCCTCTACACTGTCCCCATCAAACACTCCCAGGACAGGTACAGCACGGGGTTAGATACAGAGTAAAGCTCCCTCTACACTGTCCCCATCAAACACTCCCGGGACAGGTACAGCACGGGGTTAGATACAGAGTAAATCTCTCTCTACACTGTCCCCATCAAACACTCCCAGGACAGGTACAACACGGAGTTAGATACAGAGTAAAGCTCCCTCTACACTGTCTCCATCAAACACTCCCAGGACAGATGCAGCAAGGGGTTAGCTACAGAGTAAAGCTCCCTCTGCACTGTCCCCATCAAACACTCCCAGGACAGGTACAGCACGGGCTTAGATACAGAGTAAAGCTCCCTCTACCCTCTCCCCATCAAACACTCCCAGGGCAGGTACAGCACGGGGTTAGATACAGAGTAAATCTCCCTCTATACTGTCCCCATTAAACACTCCCAGGACACGTACAGCATGGGGTTAGATACAGAGTAAAGCTCTCTCTACACTGTCCCCATCAAACCCCCCCAGGACAGGTACAGCACGGGGTTAGATACAGAGTAAAGGTCCCTCTACACTGTCCCCATCAAACACTCCCAGGGCTGGTTCAGCACGGGGTTAGATACAGAGTAAAGCTTCCTCTACACTGTCTCCATCAAACACTCCCAGGACAGGTACAGCACGGGGTTAGATACAGAGGAAAGCTCCCTCTACACTGTCCCCATCAAACACCCCCAGGACAGGTACAGCAGGGGGTTAGATACAGAGTAAAGCTCCCTCTACACTGTCCCCATCAAACACACCCAGGACAGGGACAGCACGGGGTTAGATACAGAGTAAAGCTCCCTCTACACTGTCCCCATCAAACACTCCCAGGACAGGTATAGCACTGGGTTAGATACAGAGTAAAGCGCCCTCTACACTGTCCCCATCAAACATTCCCAGGACAGGTACAGCACGGGGTTAGATACAGAGTAAAGCTCCCTCTACACTGTCCCCATCAAACACTCCCAGGACAGGTACAGCACGGGGTTAGATACAGAGTAAAGCTCCCTCTACACTGTCCCCATCAAACACTCCCAGGACAGGGACAGCACGGGGTTAGATACAGACAAAAGCTCCCTCTACACTGTCCCCATCAAACACTCCCAGGACAGGTATAGCACTGGGTTAGATACAGAGTAAAGCGCCCTCTACACTGTCCCCATCAAACATTCCCAGGACAGGTACAGCACGGGGTTAGATACAGAGTAAAGCTCCCTCTACACTGTCCCCATCAAACACTCCCAGGACAGGTACAGCACGGGGTTAGATACAGAGTAAAGCTCCCTCTACACTGTCCCCATTAAACACTCCCTGGACAGGTACAGCACGGGGTTAGATACAGAGTAAAGCGCCCTCTACACTGTCCCCATCAAACATTCCCAGGACAGGTACAGCATGGGGTTAGATACAGAGTAAAGCTCTCTCTACACTGTCCCCATCAAACACTCCCAGGACAGGTACAGCACGGGGTTAGATACAGAGTAAAGCTCCCTCTACACTGTCCCCATTAAACACTCCCTGGACAGGTACAGCATGGGGTTAGATACAGAGTAAAGCTCCCTCTACACTGTCCGCAACAAATACTCCCAGGACAGGTACAGCACAGGATTCGATACAGAGTAAAGCTCCCTCTACACTGTCCCCATCAAACACTCCCAGGACAGGTACAGCACGGGGTTAGATACAGAGTAAAGCTCCCCCTACACTGTCCCCATCAAACACTCCCAGGACAGGTACAGCACGGGGTTAGATACAGAGTAAAGCTTCCCTCTACACTGTCCCCATCAAACACTCTCAGGACAGGTACAGCATGGGGTTAGATACAGAGTAAAGCTCCCTCCACACTGTCCCCATCAAACACTCCCAGGACAGGTACAGCACGGGGTTAGATACAGAGTAAAGCTCCCTCTACACTGTCCCCATCAAACACTCCCAGGACAGGTACAGCACGGGGTTAGATACAGAGTAAAGCTCCCTCTACACTGTCCCCATTAAACACTCCCAGGACAGGTACAGCACGCAGTTAGATACAGAGTAAAGCTCCCTCTACACTGTCCCCATCAAACACTCCCAGGACAGGTACAGCACGGGGTTAGATACTGAGTAAAGCTCCCTCTACACTGTCCCAATCAAACACTCCCAGGACCGGGACAGCATGGGGAGAGAGACAGAGTAAAGCTCCCTCTACACAGTCCCCATCAAACACTCCCAGGACAGGTACAGCACGGGGTTAGATACAGAGTAAAGCTCTCTACACTGTCCCCATCAAACATTCCCAGGACAGGTACAGCACGGGGTTAGATACAGAGTAAAGCTCCCTCTACACTGTCCCCATCATACACTCCCAGGACAGGTACAGCACGGGGTTAGATACAGAGTAAAGCTCCCTCTACACTGTCTCCATCAAACACTCCCAGGACAGGTACAGCACGGGGTTAGATACAGAGGAAAGCTCCCTCTACACTGTCCCCATCAAACACTCCCAGGTCAGGTACAGCACGGGGTTAGATACAGAGTAAAGCTCCCTCTACACTGTCCCCATCAAACACTCCCAGGACAGGTACAGCGCGGGGTTAGATACAGAGTAAATCTCCCTCTACACTGTCCCCATCAAACACTCCCAGGACAGGTACAGCACGGGGTTAGATACAGAGTAAACCGCCCTCTACACTGTCCCCATCAAACATTCCCAGGACAGGTACAGCACGGGGTTAGATACAGAGTAAAGCTCTCGCTACACTGTCCCCATCAAACACTCCCAGGAGAGGTACAGCACGGGGTGAGATACAGAGTAAATCTCTCTCTACACTGTCCCCATCAAACACTCCCAGGACAGGTACAACACGGAGTTAGATACAGAGTAAAGCTCCCTCTACACTGTCTCCATCAAACACTCCCAGGACAGATGCAGCAAGGGGTTAGCTACAGAGTAAAGCTCCCTCTGCACTGTCCTCATCAAACACTCCCAGGACAGGTACAGCACGGGGTTAGATACAGAGTAAAGCTCCCTCTACCCTGTCCCCATCAAACACTCCCAGGGCAGGTACAGCACGGGGTTAGATACAGAGTAAATCTCCCTCTACACTGTCCCCATTAAACACTCCCAGGACACGTACAGCATGGGGTTAGATACAGAGTAAAGCTCTCTCTACACTGTCCCCATCAAACCCCCCCAGGACAGGTACAGCACGGGGTTAGATACAGAGTAAAGGTCCCTCTACACTGTCCCCATCAAACACTCCCAGGGCTGGTTCAGCACGGGGTTAGATACAGAGTAAAGCTTCCTCTACACTGTCTCCATCAAACACTCCCAGGACAGGTACAGCACGGGGTTAGATACAGAGGAAAGCTCCCTCTACACTGTCCCCATCAAACACCCCCAGGACAGGTACAGCACGGGGTTAGATACAGAGTAAAGCTCCCTCTACACTGACCCCATCAAACACACCCAGGACAGGGACAGCACGGGGTTAGATACAGAGTAAAGCTCCCTCTACACTGTCCCCATCAAACACTCCCAGGACAGGTATAGCACTGGGTTAGATACAGAGTAAAGCGCCCTCTACACTGTCCCCATCAAACATTCCCAGTACAGGTACAGCACGGGGTTAGATACAGAGTAAAGCTCCCTCTACACTGTCCCCATCAAACACTCCCAGGACAGGTACAGCACGGGGTTAGATACAGAGTAAAGCTCCCTCTACACTGTCCCCATCAAACACTCCCAGGACAGGGACAGCACGGGGTTAGATACAGAGTAAAGCTCCCTCTACACTGTCCCCATCAAACACTCCCAGGACAGGTATAGCACTGTGTTAGATACAGAGTAAAGCGCCCTCTACACTGTCCCCATCAAACATTCCCAGGACAGGTACAGCACGGGGTTAGATACAGAGTAAAGCTCCCTCTACACTGTCCCCATCAAACACTCCCAGGACAGGTACAGCACGGGGTTAGATACAGAGTAAAGCTCCCTCTAGACTGTCCCCATTAAACACTCCCTGGACAGGTACAGCACGGGGTTAGATACAGAGTAAAGCGCCCTCTACACTGTCCCCATCAAACATTCCCAGGACAGGTACAGCATGGGGTTAGATACAGAGTAAAGCTCTCTCTACACTGTCCCCATCAAACACTCCCAGGACAGGTACAGCACGGGGTTAGATACAGAGTAAAGCTCCCTCTACACTGTCCCCATTAAACACTCCCTGGACAGGTACAGCATGGGGTTAGATACAGAGTAAAGCTCCCTCTACACTGTCCGCAACAAATACTCCCAGGACAGGTACAGCACAGGATTCGATACAGAGTAAAGCTCCCTCTACACTGTCCCCATCAAACACTCCCAGGACAGGTACAGCACGGGGTTAGATACAGAGTAAAGCTCCCCCTACACTGTCCCCATCAAACACTCCCAGGACATGTACAGCACGGGGTTAGATACAGAGTAAAGCTTCCCTCTACACTGTCCCCATCAAACACTCTCAGGACAGGTACAGCATGGGGTTAGATACAGAGTAAAGCTCCCTCCACACTGTCCCCATCAAACACTCCCAGGACAGGTACAGCACGGGGTTAGATACAGAGTAAAGCTCCCTCTACACTGTCCCCATCAAACACTCCCAGGACAGGTACAGCACGGGGTTAGATACAGAGTAAAGCTCCCTCTACACTGTCCCCATCAAACACTCCCAGGACAGGTACAGCACGCGGTTAGATACAGAGTAAAGCTCCCTCTACACTGTCCCCATCAAACACTCCCAGGACAGGTACAGCACGGGGTTAGATACTGAGTAAAGCTCCCTCTACACTGTCCCAATCAAACACTCCCAGGACCGGGACAGCATGGGGAGAGAGACAGAGTCAAGCTCCCTCTACACAGTCCCCATCAAACACTCCCAGGACATGTACAGCACGGGGTTAGATACAGAGTAAAGCTCGCTCTCCACTGTCTCCATCAAACACTCCCAGCACAGGTACAGCACGGGGTTAGATAGAGAGTAAACCGCCCTCTACACTGTCCCCATCAAACACTCCCAGGACAGGTACAGCACGGGGTTAGATACAGAGTAAAGCTCCCTCTACACTGACCCCATCAAACACTCCCAGGACAGGTACAGCACGTGGTTAGATACAGAGTAAAGCTCCCTCTACACTGTCCCCATCAAACACTCCCAGGACAGGTACAGCACGGGGTGAGATACAGAGTAAAGCACCCTCTACACTGTCCCCATCAAACACTCCCAGGACAGGTTCAGCACGGGGTTAGATACAGAGTAAAGCTCCCTCTACACTGTCCCCATCAAACACTCCCAGGACAGGTACAGCACGGGGTTAGATACAGAGTAAAGCTCCCTCTACACTGTCCCCATCAAACACTCCCAGGACAGGTACAGCACGGGGTGAGATACAGAGTAAAGCTCCCTCTACACTGTCCCCATCAAACACTCCCAGGACAGGTACAGCACGGGGTTAGATACAGAGTAAAGCTCCCTCTACACTGTCCCCATCAAACACTCCCAGGACAGGTACAGCACAGGGTTCGACACAGAGTAAAGCTCCCTCTACACTGTCCCCATCAAACACTCCCAGGACAGGTACAGCACGGGGTGAGATACAGAGTAAAGCTCCCTCTACACTGTCCCCATCAAACACTCCCAGGACAGGTACAGCACAGGGTTAGATACAGAGTAAAGCTCCCTCTACACTGTCCCCATCAAACACTCCCAGGACAGGTACAGCACGGGGTTAGATACAGAGTAAAGCTCCCTCTACACTGTCCCCATCATACACTCCCAGGACAGGTACAGCACGGGGTTAGATACAGAGTAAAGCTCCCTCTACACTGTCTCCATCAAACACTCCCAGGACAGGTACAGCACGGGGTTAGATACAGAGGAAAGCTCCCTCTACACTGTCCCCATCAAACACTCCCAGGTCAGGTACAGCACGGGGTTAGATACAGAGTAAAGCTCCCTCTACACTGTCCCCATCAAACACTCCCAGGACAGGTACAGCGCGGGGTTAGATACAGAGTAAATCTCCCTCTACACTGTCCCCATCAAACACTCCCAGGACAGGTACAGCACGGGGTTAGATACAGAGTAAACCGCCCTCTACACTGTCCCCATCAAACATTCCCAGGACAGGTACAGCACGGGGTTAGATACAGAGTAAAGCTCTCGCTACACTGTCCCCATCAAACACTCCCAGGAGAGGTATAGCACTGGGTTAGATACAGAGTAAAGCTCCCTCTACACTGTCCGCAACAAATACTCCCAGGACAGGTACAGCACAGGATTCGATACAGAGTAAAGCTCCCTCTACACTGTCCCCATCAAACACTCCCAGGACAGGTACAGCACGGGGTTAGATACAGAGTAAAGCTCCCCCTACACTGTCCCCATCAAACACTCCCAGGACATGTACAGCACGGGGTTAGATACAGAGTAAAGCTTCCCTCTACACTGTCCCCATCAAACACTCTCAGGACAGGTACAGCATGGGGTTAGATACAGAGTAAAGCTCCCTCCACACTGTCCCCATCAAACACTCCCAGGACAGGTACAGCACGGGGTTAGATACAGAGTAAAGCTCCCTCTACACTGTCCCCATCAAACACTCCCAGGACAGGTACAGCACGGGGTTAGATACAGAGTAAAGCTCCCTCTACACTGTCCCCATCAAACACTCCCAGGACAGGTACAGCACGCGGTTAGATACAGAGTAAAGCTCCCTCTACACTGTCCCCATCAAACACTCCCAGGACAGGTACAGCACGGGGTTAGATACTGAGTAAAGCTCCCTCTACACTGTCCCAATCAAACACTCCCAGGACCGGGACAGCATGGGGAGAGAGACAGAGTCAAGCTCCCTCTACACAGTCCCCATCAAACACTCCCAGGACATGTACAGCACGGGGTTAGATACAGAGTAAAGCTCGCTCTCCACTGTCTCCATCAAACACTCCCAGCACAGGTACAGCACGGGGTTAGATAGAGAGTAAACCGCCCTCTACACTGTCCCCATCAAACACTCCCAGGACAGGTACAGCACGGGGTTAGATACAGAGTAAAGCTCCCTCTACACTGACCCCATCAAACACTCCCAGGACAGGTACAGCACGTGGTTAGATACAGAGTAAAGCTCCCTCTACACTGTCCCCATCAAACACTCCCAGGACAGGTACAGCACGGGGTGAGATACAGAGTAAAGCACCCTCTACACTGTCCCCATCAAACACTCCCAGGACAGGTTCAGCACGGGGTTAGATACAGAGTAAAGCTCCCTCTACACTGTCCCCATCAAACACTCCCAGGACAGGTACAGCACGGGGTTAGATACAGAGTAAAGCTCCCTCTACACTGTCCCCATCAAACACTCCCAGGACAGGTACAGCACGGGGTTAGATACAGAGTAAAGCTCCCTCTACACTGTCCCCATCAAACACTCCCAGGACAGGTACAGCACGGGGTGAGATACAGAGTAAAGCTCCCTCTACACTGTCCCCATCAAACACTCCCAGGACAGGTACAGCACGGGGTTAGATACAGAGTAAAGCTCCCTCTACACTGTCCCCATCAAACACTCCCAGGACAGGTACAGCACAGGGTTCGACACAGAGTAAAGCTCCCTCTACACTGTCCCCATCAAACACTCCCAGGACAGGTACAGCACGGGGTGAGATACAGAGTAAAGCTCCCTCTACACTGTCCCCATCAAACACTCCCAGGACAGGTACAGCACAGGGTTAGATACAGAGTAAAGCTCCCTCTACACTGTCCCCATCAAACACTCCCAGGACAGGTACAGCACGGGGTTAGATACAGAGTAAAGCTCCCTCTACACTGTCCCCATCATACACTCCCAGGACAGGTACAGCACGGGGTTAGATACAGAGTAAAGCTCCCTCTACACTGTCTCCATCAAACACTCCCAGGACAGGTACAGCACGGGGTTAGATACAGAGGAAAGCTCCCTCTACACTGTCCCCATCAAACACTCCCAGGTCAGGTACAGCACGGGGTTAGATACAGAGTAAAGCTCCCTCTACACTGTCCCCATCAAACACTCCCAGGACAGGTACAGCGCGGGGTTAGATACAGAGTAAATCTCCCTCTACACTGTCCCCATCAAACACTCCCAGGACAGGTACAGCACGGGGTTAGATACAGAGTAAACCGCCCTCTACACTGTCCCCATCAAACATTCCCAGGACAGGTACAGCACGGGGTTAGATACAGAGTAAAGCTCTCGCTACACTGTCCCCATCAAACACTCCCAGGAGAGGTACAGCACGGGGTGAGATACAGAGTAAATCTCTCTCTACACTGTCCCCATCAAACACTCCCAGGACAGGTACAACACGGAGTTAGATACAGAGTAAAGCTCCCTCTACACTGTCTCCATCAAACACTCCCAGGACAGATGCAGCAAGGGGTTAGCTACAGAGTAAAGCTCCCTCTGCACTGTCCTCATCAAACACTCCCAGGACAGGTACAGCACGGGGTTAGATACAGAGTAAAGCTCCCTCTACCCTGTCCCCATCAAACACTCCCAGGGCAGGTACAGCACGGGGTTAGATACAGAGTAAATCTCCCTCTACACTGTCCCCATTAAACACTCCCAGGACACGTACAGCATGGGGTTAGATACAGAGTAAAGCTCTCTCTACACTGTCCCCATCAAACCCCCCCAGGACAGGTACAGCACGGGGTTAGATACAGAGTAAAGGTCCCTCTACACTGTCCCCATCAAACACTCCCAGGGCTGGTTCAGCACGGGGTTAGATACAGAGTAAAGCTTCCTCTACACTGTCTCCATCAAACACTCCCAGGACAGGTACAGCACGGGGTTAGATACAGAGGAAAGCTCCCTCTACACTGTCCCCATCAAACACCCCCAGGACAGGTACAGCACGGGGTTAGATACAGAGTAAAGCTCCCTCTACACTGACCCCATCAAACACACCCAGGACAGGGACAGCACGGGGTTAGATACAGAGTAAAGCTCCCTCTACACTGTCCCCATCAAACACTCCCAGGACAGGTATAGCACTGGGTTAGATACAGAGTAAAGCGCCCTCTACACTGTCCCCATCAAACATTCCCAGTACAGGTACAGCACGGGGTTAGATACAGAGTAAAGCTCCCTCTACACTGTCCCCATCAAACACTCCCAGGACAGGTACAGCACGGGGTTAGATACAGAGTAAAGCTCCCTCTACACTGTCCCCATCAAACACTCCGGGGACAGGGACAGCACGGGGTTAGATACAGAGTAAAGCTCCCTCTACACTGTCCCCATCAAACACTCCCAGGACAGGTATAGCACTGGGTTAGATACAGAGTAAAGCGCCCTCTACACTGTCCCCATCAAACATTCCCAGGACAGGTACAGCACGGGGTTAGATACAGAGTAAAGCTCCCTCTACACTGTCCCCATCAAACACTCCCAGGACAGGTACAGCACGGGGTTAGATACAGAGTAAAGCTCCCTCTAGACTGTCCCCATTAAACACTCCCTGGACAGGTACAGCACGGGGTTAGATACAGAGTAAAGCGCCCTCTACACTGTCCCCATCAAACATTCCCAGGACAGGTACAGCATGGGGTTAGATACAGAGTAAAGCTCTCTCTACACTGTCCCCATCAAACACTCCCAGGACAGGTACAGCACGGGGTTAGATACAGAGTAAAGCTCCCTCTACACTGTCCCCATTAAACACTCCCTGGACAGGTACAGCATGGGGTTAGATACAGAGTAAAGCTCCCTCTACACTGTCCGCAACAAATACTCCCAGGACAGGTACAGCACAGGATTCGATACAGAGTAAAGCTCCCTCTACACTGTCCCCATCAAACACTCCCAGGACAGGTACAGCACGGGGTTAGATACAGAGTAAAGCTCCCCCTACACTGTCCCCATCAAACACTCCCAGGACATGTACAGCACGGGGTTAGATACAGAGTAAAGCTTCCCTCTACACTGTCCCCATCAAACACTCTCAGGACAGGTACAGCATGGGGTTAGATACAGAGTAAAGCTCCCTCCACACTGTCCCCATCAAACACTCCCAGGACAGGTACAGCACGGGGTTAGATACAGAGTAAAGCTCCCTCTACACTGTCCCCATCAAACACTCCCAGGACAGGTACAGCACGGGGTTAGATACAGAGTAAAGCTCCCTCTACACTGTCCCCATCAAACACTCCCAGGACAGGTACAGCACGCGGTTAGATACAGAGTAAAGCTCCCTCTACACTGTCCCCATCAAACACTCCCAGGACAGGTACAGCACGGGGTTAGATACTGAGTAAAGCTCCCTCTACACTGTCCCAATCAAACACTCCCAGGACCGGGACAGCATGGGGAGAGAGACAGAGTCAAGCTCCCTCTACACAGTCCCCATCAAACACTCCCAGGACATGTACAGCACGGGGTTAGATACAGAGTAAAGCTCGCTCTCCACTGTCTCCATCAAACACTCCCAGCACAGGTACAGCACGGGGTTAGATAGAGAGTAAACCGCCCTCTACACTGTCCCCATCAAACACTCCCAGGACAGGTACAGCACGGGGTTAGATACAGAGTAAAGCTCCCTCTACACTGACCCCATCAAACACTCCCAGGACAGGTACAGCACGTGGTTAGATACAGAGTAAAGCTCCCTCTACACTGTCCCCATCAAACACTCCCAGGACAGGTACAGCACGGGGTGAGATACAGAGTAAAGCACCCTCTACACTGTCCCCATCAAACACTCCCAGGACAGGTTCAGCACGGGGTTAGATACAGAGTAAAGCTCCCTCTACACTGTCCCCATCAAACACTCCCAGGACAGGTACAGCACGGGGTTAGATACAGAGTAAAGCTCCCTCTACACTGTCCCCATCAAACACTCCCAGGACAGGTACAGCACGGGGTTAGATACAGAGTAAAGCTCCCTCTACACTGTCCCCATCAAACACTCCCAGGACAGGTACAGCACGGGGTGAGATACAGAGTAAAGCTCCCTCTACACTGTCCCCATCAAACACTCCCAGGACAGGTACAGCACGGGGTTAGATACAGAGTAAACCGCCCTCTACACTGTCCCCATCAAACATTCCCAGGACAGGTACAGCACGGGGTTAGATACAGAGTAAAGCTCTCGCTACACTGTCCCCATCAAACACTCCCAGGAGAGGTACAGCACGGGGTGAGATACAGAGTAAATCTCTCTCTACACTGTCCCCATCAAACACTCCCAGGACAGGTACAACACGGAGTTAGATACAGAGTAAAGCTCCCTCTACACTGTCTCCATCAAACACTCCCAGGACAGATGCAGCAAGGGGTTAGCTACAGAGTAAAGCTCCCTCTGCACTGTCCTCATCAAACACTCCCAGGACAGGTACAGCACGGGGTTAGATACAGAGTAAAGCTCCCTCTACCCTGTCCCCATCAAACACTCCCAGGGCAGGTACAGCACGGGGTTAGATACAGAGTAAATCTCCCTCTACACTGTCCCCATTAAACACTCCCAGGACAC
>NC_092729.1:86274679-86282179 GCF_047496885.1 Scyliorhinus torazame | reverse complement strand
TAGAGGGAGCTTTACTCTGTACCTAACACCGTGCTGTACCTGTCCTGGGACTGTTTGATGGGGACAGTGTAGAGAGAGCTTTACTCTGTACCTAACCCCTTTGCTGCACCTGTCCTGGGAGTGTTTGATGGGGACAGTGTAGAGGGAGCTTTACTCTGTATCTAACCCCGTGCTGTACCTGTCCTGGGAGTGTTTGATGGGGATAGTGCAGAGGGAGCTTTACTCTGTATCTAACCCCGTGCTGTACCTGTCCTGGGAGTGTTTGATGGGGACAGTGTAGAGGGAGCTTTACTCTGTATCTAACCCCGTGCTGTACCGGTCCTGGGAGTGTTTGATGGGGACAGTGTAGAGGGAGCTTTACTCTGTATCTAACTCCGTGCTGTACCAATCCTGGGAGTGTTTGATGGGGACAGTGTAGCGGGAGCTTTACTCTCTATCTAACCCCGTGCTGTACCTGCCCTGAGAGTGTTTGATGGGGACAGTGTCGCGGGAGCTTTACTCTGTATCTAACCCCGTGCTGTACCTGTCCTGGGAGTGTTTGATGGGGACAGTGTAGAGGGAGCTTTACTCTGTATCTAACCCCGTGCTGTACCTGTCCTGGGAGTGTTTGATGGGGACAGTGTAGAGGGAGCTTTACTCTGTATCTAACCCCGTGCTGTACCTGTCCTGGGAGTGATTGATGGGGACAGTGTAGAGGGAGCTTTACTCTGTATCTAACCCCGTGCTGTACCTGTCCTGGGAGTGTTTGATGGGGACAGTATAGAGGGAGCTTTACTCTGTATCTAACCCCGTGCTGTACCTGTCCTGGGAGTGTTTGATGGGGACAGTGTCGAGGGAGCTTTACTCTGTATCTAACCCCGTGCTGTACCTGTCCTGGGAGTGTTTGATGGGGATAGTGCAGAGGGAGCTTTACTCTGTATCTAACCCCGTGTTGTACCAATCCTGGGAGTGTTTGATGGGGACAGTGTAGCGGGAGCTTTACTCTGTATCTAACCCCGTGCTGTACCTGCCCTGAGAGTGTTTGATGGGGACAGTGTAGCGGGAGCTTTACTCTGTACCTAACCCCGTGCTGTACCTGTCCTGGGAGTGTTTGATGGGGGCAGTGTAGAGGGAGCTTTACTCTGTATCTAACCCCGTGCTGTACCTGTCCTGGGAGTGTTTGATGGGGACAGTGTAGAGGGAGCTTTACTCTGTATCTAACCCCGTGCTGTATCTGTCCTGGGAGTGTTTGATGGGGACAGTGTAGAGGGAGCTTTACTCTGTGCCTAACACCGTGCTGTACCTGTCCTGGGACTGTTTGATGGGGACAGTGTAGAGAGAGCTTTACTCTGTACCTAACCCCTTTGCTGCACCTGTCCTGGAAGTGTTTGATGGGGACAGTGTAGAGGGAGCTTTACTCTGTATCTAACCCCGTGCTGTACCTGTCCTGGGAGTGTTTGATGGGGATAGTGCAGAGGGAGCTTTACTCTGTATCTAACCCCGTGCTGTACCTGTCCTGGGAGTGTTTGATGGGGACAGTGTAGAGGGAGCTTTACTCTGTATCTAACCCCGTGCTGTACCTGTCCTGGGAGTGTTTGATGGGGACAGTGTAGAGGGAGCTTTACTCTGTATCTAACTCCGTGCTGTACCGATCCTGGGAGTGTTTGATGGGGACAGTGTAGCGGGAGCTTTACTCTCTATCTACCCCCGTGCTGTACCTGCCCTGAGAGTGTTTGATGGGGACAGTGTAGAGGGAGCTTTACTCTGTATCTAACCCCGTGTGGTACCTGTCCTGGGGGTGTTTGATGGGGACAGTGTAGAGGGAGCTTTACTCTGTATCTAACCCCGTGCTGTACCTGTCCTGGGAGTGTTTGATGGGGACAGTGTAGAGGGAGCTTTACTCTGTATCTAACCCCGTGCTGTACCTGTCCTGGGAGTGTTTGATGGGGACAGTGTAGAGGGAGCTTTACTCTGTATCTAACCCCGTGCTGTACCTGTCCTGGGAGTGTTTGATGGGGACAGTGTAGAGGGAGCTTTACTCTGTACCTAACACCGTGCTGTACCTGTCCTGGGACTGTTTGATGGGGACAGTGTAGAGAGAGCTTTACTCTGTACCTAACCCCTTTGCTGCACCTGTCCTGGGAGTGTTTGATGGGGACAGTGTAGAGGGAGCTTTACTCTGTATCTAACCCCGTGCTGTACCTGTCCTGGGAGTGTTTGATGGGGATAGTGCAGAGGGAGCTTTACTCTGTATCTAACCCCGTGCTGTACCTGTCCTGGGAGTGTTTGATGGGGACAGTGTAGAGGAAGCTTTACTCTGTATCTAACCCCGTGCTGTACCTGTCCTGGGAGTGTTTGATGGGGACAGTGTAGAGGGAGCTTTACTCTGTATCTAACCCCGTGCTGCACGTGTCCTGGGAGTGTTTGATGGGGACAGTGTAGAGGGAGCTTTACTCTGTATCTAACCCCGTGCTGTACCTGTCCTGGGAGTGTTTGATGGGGACAGTGTAGAGGGAGCTTTACTCTGTATCTAATCCTGTGCTGTACCTGTCCTGGGAGTGTTTGATTGGGGACAGTGCAGAGGGAGCTTTACTCTGTATCTAACCCCGTGCTGTACCTGTCCTGGGAGTGTTTGATGGGGACAGTGTAGAGGGAGCTTTACTCTGTATCTAACCCCGTGCTGTACCTGTCCTGGGAGTGATTGATGGGGACAGTGTAGGGGGAGCTTTACTCTGTATCTAACCCCGTGCTGTACCTGTCCTGGGAGTGTTTGATGGGGACAGTGTAGAGGGAGCTTTACTCTGTATCTAACCCCGTGCTGTACCTGTCCTGGGAGTGTTTGATGGGGACAGTGTAGAGGGAGCTTTACTCTGTATCTAACCCCGTGCTGCACGTGTCCTGGGAGTGTTTGATGGGGACAGTGTAGAGTAAGCTTTACTCTGTATCTAACCCCGTGCTGTACCTGTCCTGGGAGTGTTTGATGGGGACAGTGTAGAGGAAGCTTTACTCTGTATCTAACCCCGTGCTGTACCGGTCCTGGGAGTGTTTGATGGGGACAGTGTAGAGGGAGCTTTACTCTGTATCTAACTCCGTGCTGTACCAATCCTGGGAGTGTTTGATGGGGACAGTGTAGCGGGAGCTTTACTCTCTATCTAACCCCGTGCTGTACCTGCCCTGAGAGTGTTTGATGGGGACAGTGTCGCGGGAGCTTTACTCTGTATCTAACCCCGTGCTGTACCTGTCCTGGGAGTGTTTGATGGGGACAGTGTAGAGGGAGCTTTACTCTGTATCTAACCCCGTGCTGTACCTGTCCTGGGAGTGTTTGATGGGGACAGTGTAGAGGGAGCTTTACTCTGTATCTAACCCCGTGCTGTACCTGTCCTGGGAGTGTTTGATGGGGACAGTGTAGAGGGAGCTTTACTCTGTATCTAACCCCGTGCTGTACCTGTCCTGGGAGTGTTTGATGGGGACAGTATAGAGGGAGCTTTACTCTGTATCTAACCCCGTGCTGTACCTGTCCTGGGAGTGTTTGATGGGGACAGTGTCGAGGGAGCTTTACTCTGTATCTAACCCCGTGCTGTACCTGTCCTGGGAGTGTTTGATGGGGATAGTGCAGAGGGACCTTTACTCTGTATCTAACCCCGTGTTGTACCAATCCTGGGAGTGTTTGATGGGGACAGTGTAGCGGGAGCTTTACTCTGTATCTAACCCCGTGCTGTACCTGCCCTGAGAGTGTTTGATGGGGACAGTGTAGCGGGAGCTTTGCTCTGTACCTAACCCCGTGCTGTACCTGTCCTGGGAGTGTTTGATGGGGACAGTGTAGAGGGAGCGTTACTCTGTATCTAACCCCGTGCTGTACCTGTCCTGGGAGTGTTTGTTGGGGACAGTGTAGAGGGAGCTTAACTCTGTATCTAACCCTGTGCTGTACCTGTCCTGGGAGTGTTTGATGGGGACAGTGTAGACGGAGCTTTACTCTGTATCAAACCGCGTGCTGTACCTGTCCTGGGAGTGTTTGATGGGGACAGTGTAGAGGGAGCTTTACTCTGTATCTAACCCCGTGCTGTACCTGTCCTGGGAGTGTTTGATGGAGACAGTGTAGAGGGAGCTTTACTCTGTATCTAACCCCGTGCTGTACCTGTCCTGGGAGTGTTTGATGGGGACAGTGTAGAGGGAGCTTTACTCTGTATCTAACCCCGTGCTGTACCTGTCCTGGGAGTGTTTGATGGGGACAGTGTAGAGGGAGCTTTACTCTGTATCTAACCCCGTGCTGCACGTGTCCTGGGAGTGTTTGATGGGGACAGTGTAGAGGGAGCTTTACTCTGTATCTAACCCCGTGCTGTACCTGTCCTGGGAGTGTTTGATGGGGACAGTGTAGAGGGAGCTTTACTCTGTATCTAATCCTGTGCTGTACCTGTCCTGGGAGTGTTTGATTGGGGACAGTGCAGAGGGAGCTTTACTCTGTATCTAACCCCGTGCTGTACCTGTCCTGGGAGTGTTTGATGGGGACAGTGTAGAGGGAGCTTTACTCTGTATCTAACCCCGTGCTGTACCTGTCCTGGGAGTGATTGATGGGGACAGTGTAGGGGGAGCTTTACTCTGTATCTAACCCCGTGCTGTACCTGTCCTGGGAGTGTTTGATGGGGACAGTGTAGAGGGAGCTTTACTCTGTATCTAACCCCGTGCTGTACCTGTCCTGGGAGTGTTTGATGGGGACAGTGTAGAGGGAGCTTTACTCTGTATCTAACCCCGTGCTGCACGTGTCCTGGGAGTGTTTGATGGGGACAGTGTAGAGTAAGCTTTACTCTGTATCTAACCCCGTGCTGTACCTGTCCTGGGAGTGTTTGATGGGGACAGTGTAGAGGGTGCTTTACTCTGTATCTAATCCTGTGCTGTACCTGTCTTGGAAGTGTTTGATTGGGGACAGTGCAGAGGGAGCTTTACTCTGTATCTAACCCCGTGCTGTACCTGTCCTGGAGTGTTTGATGGGGACAGTGTAGAGAGAGCTTTACTCTGTATCTAACCCCGTGCTGTCCCTGTCCTGGGAGTGTTTGATGGGGACAGTGTAGAGAGAGCTTTACTCTGTATCTAACCCCGTGCTGTACCTGTCCTGGGAGTGTTTGATGGGGACAGTGTAGAGGGAGCTTTACTCTGTATCTAACCCCGTGCTGTACCTGTCCTGGGAGTGATTGATGGGGACAGTGTAGAGGGAGCGTTACTCTGTATCTAACCCCGTGCTGTACCTGCCCTGGGAGTGTTTGATGGGGACAGTGTAGAGGGAGCTTTACTCTGTATCTAACCCCGTGCTGTACCTGTCCTGGGAGTGTTTGATGGGGACAGTGTAGAGGGAGATTTACTCTGTATCTAACCCCGTGCTGTACCTGTCCTGGGAGTGTTTGATGGGGACAGTGTAGAGGGAGCTTTACTCTGTATCTAACCCCGTGCTGTACCTGTCCTGGGAGTGTTTGATGGGGACAGTGTAGAGGGAGCTTTACTCTGTATCTAACCCCGTGCTGTACCTGTCCTGGGAGTGTTTGATGGGGACAGTGTAGAGGGAGCTTTACTCTGTATCTAACCCCGTGCTGTACCTGTCCTGGGAGTGTTTGATGGGGACAGTGTAGAGGGAGCTTTACTCTGTATCTAACCCCGTGCTGTTCCTGTCCTGCGAGTGTTTGATGGGGACAGTGCAGAGGGAGCTTTACTCTGTATCTAACCCCGCGCTGTACCTGTCCTGGGAGTGTTTGATGGGGGACAGTGTAGAGGGAGCTTTACTCTGTATCTAACCCCGTGCTGTACCTGTCCTGGGAGTGTTTGATGGGGACAGTGTAGAGGGAGCTTTACTCTGTATCTAACCCCGTGCTGTACCTGTCCTGGGAGTGTTTGATGGGGACAGTGTCGAGGGAGCTTTATTCTGTATCTAACCCCGTGCTGTACCTGTCCTGGGAGTGTTTGATGGGGACAGTGTAGAGGGAGCTTTACTCTGTATCTAACCCCGTGCTGTACCTGTCCTGGGAGTGTTTGATGGGGACAGTGTAGAGAGAGCTTTACTCTGTATCTAACCCCGTGCTGTACCTGTCCTGAGAGTGTTTGATGGGGACAGTGTAGAGGGAGCTTTACTCTGTATCTAACCCCGTGCTGTACCTGTCCTGGGAGTGTTTGATGGGGACAGTGTAGAGGGAGCTTTACTCTGTCTCTAACCGCGTGCTGTACCTGTCCTGGGAGTGTTTGATGGGGACAGTGTAGAGGGAGATTTACTCTGTATCTTACCCCGTGCTGTACCTGTCCTGGGAGTGTTTGATGGGGACAGTGTCGAGGGAGCTTTACTCTGTATTTAACCCCGTGCTGTACCTGTCCTGGGAGTGTTTGATGGGGACAGTGTAGAGGGAGCTTTACTCTGTATCTAACCCCGTGCTGTACCTGTCCTGGGAGTGTTTGATGGGGACAGTGTAGAGGGAGCTTTACTCTGTATCTAACCCCGTGCTGTACCTGTCCTGGGAGTGTTTGATGGGGACAGTGTCGAGGGAGCTTTACTCTGTATTTAACCCCGTGCTGTACCTGTCCTGGGAGTGTTTGATGGGGACAGTGTAGAGGGAGCTTTACTCTGTATCTAACCCCGTGCTGTACCTGTCCTGGGAGTGTTTGATGGGGACAGTGTAGAGGGAGCTTTACTCTGTATCTAACCCCGTGCTGTACCTGTCCTGGGAGTGTTTGATGGGGACAGTGTAGAAGGAGCTTTACTCTGTATCTAACCCCGTGCTGTACCTGTCCTGGGAGTGTTTGATGGGGACAGTGTCGAGGGAGCTTTATTCTGTATCTAACCCCGTGCTGTACCTGTCCTGGGAGTGATTGATGGGGACAGTGTAGAGGGAGCGTTACTCTGTATCTAACCCCGTGCTGTACCTGCCCTGGGAGTGTTTGATGGGGACAGTGTAGAGGGAGCTTTACTCTGTATCTAACCCCGTGCTGTACCTGTCCTGGGCGTGTTTGATGGGGACAGTGTCGACGGAGCTTTCCCCGCGCCCGTCCCATCTCTCACCTGTGCAGGTCGCCTGTGTCCCTCCGGCTCCTGGGACCCACGCACTCGCCTCCTCCCAGGTCGGGGCCCAGTCCTCGCAGGCCCTGCAGGGCCTGGGCCCCGCTGGCGATGATGCCCACGCCGTCCCGGACCCGCTGGTTGAGGTGGTTTCGCCAGCCGGCCCACACTACGGCGAAGGAGCCCAGCGGGAAGTCGGGGGGCGGCGCCCGGAGGGGCGAGAGGCCGCCCGGGCCTGTGGCTAGGCCGGGGCCCACCAGGAACCAGACGTGGCCCGGCCCGGTCAGGCCTGCCTCCCGGGCGGCCTGGAAGAGGGCCGCGGCTTCGTCCTCGGAGCAGTACAGCAGCCGGACCTGGGCCCCGGCCTCGCGGAGCGGGGCCTGGTCGCCCCTCAGCTTGCTGGGCAGGGCCGGGTCGCCCGGGTCAACGTGCTGCACCCTCCTCACCGCCCAGCCCACGTAGCTGCTGTCCGTCAGCACCTCCACCTGGCT
>NC_092729.1:86204564-86269564 GCF_047496885.1 Scyliorhinus torazame | reverse complement strand
ATCCAGGCCCACACTCCCCCCGGTGCCAGTACTGAGGGAGCGCTGCACTGTCGGAGGGAGATGTCTATACTCTAGGATTTGAGCTCCATAATCCAGGCCGACACTCCCCCCGGTGCCAGTACTGAGGGAGTGCTGCACTGTCGGAGGTAGATGTCTATACTCTAGGATTTGAGCTCCATAATCCAGGCCCACACTCCCCCCCGGTGCCAGTACTGAGGGAGCGCCGCACTGTCGGAGGGAAATGTCTCTACTCTAGGATTTGAGCTCCATAATCCAGGCCCACACTCCCCCCGGTGCCAGTACTGAGGGAGCGCCGCACTGTCGGACGGAGATGTCTATACTCTAGGATTTGAGCTCCATAATCCAGGCCCACACTCCCCCCGGTGCCAGTACTGAGGGAGCGCCGCACTGTCGGAGGTAGATGTCTATACTCTAGGATTTGAGCTCCATAATCCAGGCCGACACTCCCCCCCGGTGCCAGTACTGAGGGAGCGCTGCACTGTCGGAGGTAGATGTCTATACTCTAGGATTTGAGCGCTATAATCCAGGCCCACACTCCCCCCGGTGCCAGTACTGAGGGAGCGCCGCACTGTCGGAGGGAGATTTCTTTACTCTAGGATTTGAGCGCTATAATCCAGGCCCACACTCCCCCCGGTGCCAGTACTGAGGGAGCGCCGCACTGTCGGGGGTAGATGTATACACTCTAGGATTTGAGCTCCATAATCCAGGCCCACACTCCCCCCCGGTGCCAGTACTGAGGGAGCGCCGCACTGTCGGAGGGAAATGTCTCTACTCTAGGATTTGAGCTCCATAATCCAGGCCCACACTCCCCCCGGTGCCAGTACTGAGGGAGCGCTGCACTGTCGGAGGGAGATGTCTATACTCTAGGATTTGAGCTCCATAATCCAGGCCGACACTCCCCCCCGGTGCCAGTACTGAGGGAGCGCCGCACTGTCGGAGGGAGATGTCTATACTCTAGGATTTGAGCTCCATAATCCAGGCCCACACTCCCCCCGGTGCCAGTACTGAGGGAGTGCTGCACTGTCGGAGGTAGATGTCTATACTCTAGGATTTGAGCTCCATAATCCAGGCCCACACTCCCCCCGGTGCCAGTACTGAGGGAGCGCTGCACTGCCGGGGGTAGATGTATATACTCTAGGATTTGAGCTCCATAATCCAGGCCGACACTCCCCCCCGGTGCCAGTACTGAGGGAGCGCCGCACTGTCGGAGGGAGATGTATATACTCTAGGATTTGAGCGCGATAATCCAGGCCCACACTCCCCCCGGTGCCAGTACTGAGGGAGCGCCGCACTGCCGGGGGTAGATGTATATACTCTAGGATTTGAGCTCCATAATCCAGGCCCACACTCCCCCCCGGTGCCAGTACTGAGGGAGCGCTGCACTGTCGGAGGGAGATGTCTATACTCTAGGATCTGAGCTCCATAATCCAGGCCCACACTCCCCCCCCCCGGTTTCAGTACTGAGGGAGCGCCGCACTGTCGGAGGGAGATGTCTATACTCTAGGATTTGAGCTCCATAATCCAGGCCGACACTCCCCCCGGTGCCAGTACTGAGGGAGCGCTGCACTGTCGGAGGGAGATGTCTATACTCTAGGATCTGAGCTCCATAATCCTGGCCCACACTCCCCCCCCAGTGTCAGTACTGAGGGAGCGCTGCACTGTCGGAGGGAGATGTCTATACTCTAGGATTTGAGCTCCATAATCCAGGCCGACACTCCCCCCCGGTGCCAGTACTGAGGGAGCGCTGCACTGTCGGAGGGAGATGTCTATACTCTAGGATCTGAGCTCCATAATCCAGGCCCACACTCCCCCCCCCGGTTTCAGTACTGAGGGAGCGCCGCACTGTCGGAGGGAGATGTCTATACTCTAGGATTTGAGCTCCATAATCCAGGCCCACACTCCCCCCGGTGCCAGTACTGAGGGAGCGCTGCACTGTCGGAGGGAGATGTCTATACTCTAGGATTTGAGCTCCATAATCCAGGCCGACACTCCCCCCGGTGCCAGTACTGAGGGAGTGCTGCACTGTCGGAGGTAGATGTCTATACTCTAGGATTTGAGCTCCATAATCCAGGCCCACACTCCCCCCCGGTGCCAGTACTGAGGGAGCGCCGCACTGTCGGAGGGAAATGTCTCTACTCTAGGATTTGAGCTCCATAATCCAGGCCCACACTCCCCCCGGTGCCAGTACTGAGGGAGCGCTGCACTGTCGGAGGTAGATGTCTATACTCTAGGATTTGAGCTCCATAATCCAGGCCGACACTCCCCCCGGTGCCAGTACTGAGGGAGCGCTGCACTGTCGGAGGTAGATGCCTATACTCTAGGATTTGAGCTCCATAATCCAGGCCGACACTCCCCCCGGTGCCAGGACTGAGGGAGCGCCGCACTGTCGGAGGGAGATGTCTATACTCTAGGATTTGAGCGCTATAATCCAGGCCCACACTCCCCCCGGTGCCAGTACTGAGGGAGCGCCGCACTGTCGGAGGGAGATGTCTATACTCTAGGATTTGAGCGCTATAATCCAGGCCCACACTCCCCCCGGTGCCAGTACTGAGGGAGCGCCGCACTGTCGGGGGTAGATGTATACACTCTAGGATTTGAGCTCCATAATCCAGGCCCACACTCCCCCCCGGTGCCAGTACTGAGGGAGCGCCGCACTGTCGGAGGGAAATGTCTCTACTCTAGGATTTGAGCTCCATAATCCAGGCCCACACTCCCCCCGGTGCCAGTACTGAGGGAGCGCTGCACTGTCGGAGGTAGATGTCTATACTCTAGGATTTGAGCTCCATAATCCAGGCCGACACTCCCCCCGGTGCCAGTACTGAGGGAGCGCTGCACTGTCGGAGGGAGATGTCTATACTCTCGGATTTGAGCTCCATAATCCAGGCCCACACTCCCCCCGGTGCCAGTACTGAGGGAGCGCTGCACTGTCGGAGGTAGATGTCTATACTCTAGGATTTGAGCTCCATAATCCAGGCCGACACTCCCCCCGGTGCCAGTACTGAGGGAGCGCTGCACTGTCGGAGGTAGATGTCTATACTCTAGGATTTGAGCTCCATAATCCAGGCCGACACTCCCCCCGGTGCCAGTACTGAGGGAGCGCCGCACTGTCGGAGGGAGATGTCTATACTCTAGGATTTGAGCGCTATAATCCAGACCCACACTCCCCCCGGTGCCAGTACTGAGGGAGCGCTGCACTGTCGGAGGGAGATGTCTATACTCTAGGATTTGAGCGCTATAATCCAGGCCCACACTCCCCCCGGTGCCAGTACTGAGCGAGCGCCGCACTGTCGGAGGGAGATGTCTATACTCTAGGATTTGAGCTCCATAATCCAGGCCCACACTCCCCCCGGTGCCAGTACTGAGGGAGCGCTGCACTGTCGGAGGGAGATGTCTATACTCTAGGATTTGAGCTCCCTAATCCAGGCCCACACTCCCCCCGGAGCCAGTACTGAGGGAGCGCCGCACTGTCGGAGGTAGATGTCTACACTCTAGGATTTGAGCACCATAATCCAGGCCCACACTCCCCCCGGAGCCAGTACTGAGGTTCCCTATTGAGGATTTAACACTAAAACTGGGGCCTCGTCTGCCTTCCCGGGCGGAATGGAAAGATCCCACTGCTACTGGGTGAGTGAAGAGTGGAATTGGAGAGGTGGGGTGTGCAGGGGTCATTGCTTTATCGGGATCTTCCTCTGCTGGAACGCCCGGGTAATCGATGCCCCAACAAGATTGAGACGGGGCCTGACAATTTAGGCCATGTTCGGCCTCGTCTCACTTTGAGGCCTAGTTAAAAAAGGCCCCCCTCCTCCCCTTCCAGTTGCTCCCCTCTTTCCTGCCCCCTCCCCTACTCGCCCCCTCATTCCTTATTCCTCGCCACTCGCCCCCTCCCTACCCACCTCCTCGCCCCCTCCTCCTCTGCCCCCCCCCCCACATCCCACCCCTCATTCACTGACCGTTAGTGGTGGACATTCAATGACCTTTCCCCTCTCTCCTTACCCCTCCCCCCGCCCCCAGTCTCCGAAGGTCTTCCTCCCGGGTGGGAGGCGAGCGAAGAACGTGGAGAAATACGAGGCGCAGGATCCCGAGGGAGTGGAGGCGCCGACGCGGGGAAAACGGCCCCGGATCCAGGACCGGGGACATCCGGACATTCCGACGGACAGGCGCCACCACGCCCTCTCACGCCCCCAGCCCGCCGCGTTCCACCTCCGCAGGAGGAGTTGGTGCCAGTGGAGAGGGAGGACGGGGGAGTGTAACTCCTGAAATTGAATGCTTCCTCTGATTCGGTTTGTACTTTTGAAAATGCCTTCAATAAAAATATGTGTAAAGAAACAAAATGGAGGATGGGGGTCAATGAGGAGAAGGTTAAGGGGGAGATTGGATCGCGGCGTTCCCAATGGGGGAAGGGTGTGCGATGGGAGACGGGAGTCAATGAGGAGAAAGTTAAGGGGGAGATTGAATCGAGACGTTCCAAATGGGGGAAGGGTTTGCGATGGGAGATGGGAGTCACTGAGGAGAAGGTTAAGGGGGAGATTGAATCGATACATTCCCAATGGGGAAGGGTTTGCGATGGGAGTCAATGAGGAGAAGGTTAAGGGGGAGATTGAATCGAGACGTTCCAAACGGGGGAAGGGTTTGCGATGGGAGCCAATGAGGAGAAGGTTAAGGGGGAGATTGAATCGAGACGTTCCAAATGGGGGAAGGGTTTGCGATGGGAGATGGGAGTCAATGAGGGGAAGGCTAAGGGGGAGATTGAATCGAGACGTTCCAAATGGGGGAAGGGTTTGCGATGGGAGATGGGAGTCGATGAGGAGAAGGTTAAGGGGGAGATTGAATCGAGATGTTCCCAATGGGGGAAGGGTTTGCGATGGGAGTCAATGAGGAGCAGGTTAAGGGGGAGATTGAATCGAGACGTTCCAAATGGGGGAAGGGTTTGCGATGGGAGCCAATGAGGAGAAGGTTAAGGGGGAGATTGAATCGAGGCGTTCCAAATGGGGGAAGGGTTTGCGATGGGAGACGGGAGTCAATGAGGAGAAGGTTAAGGGGGAGATTGAATCGAGACGTTCCAAATGGGGGAAGGGTTTGTGATGGGAGTCAATGAGGAGAAAGTTAAGGGGGAGATTGAATCGAGACGTTTCAAATGGGGGAAGTGTTTGCGATGGGAGTCAATGAGGAGAAGGTTAAGGGGGAGATTGAATCGAGACGTTCCAAATGGGGGAAGGTTTTGCGATGGGAGATGGGAGTCAATGAGGAGCAGGTTAAGGGGGAGATTGAATCGAGACGTTCCAAATGGGGGAAGGGTTTGTGATGGGAGATGGGAGTCAATGAGGAGAAGGTTAAGGGGGAGAATGAATCGAGACGTTCCAAATGGGGGAAGGGTTTGCGATGGGAGTCAATGAGGAGAAGGTTAAGGGGGAGATTGAATCGAGACGTTCCAAATGGGGGAAGGATTTGCGATGGGAGTCAATGAGGAGAAGGTTAAGGGGGAGATTGAATCGAGGCGTTCCAAATGGGGGAAGGGTTTGCGATGGGAGATGGGAATCAATGAGGAGAAGGTTAAGGGGGAGATTGAATCGAGAAGTTCCAAATAGGGGAAGTGTTTGCGATGGGCGATGGGAGTCAATGAGGAGAAGGATAAGGGGGAGATTAAATCGAGACGGTCCCAATGGGGGAAGGGTTTGCGATGGGAGATGGGAGTCAATGCGGAGAAGGTTAAGGGGGAGATTGAATCGAGACGTTTCAAATGGGGGAAGGGTTTACGATGGGAGATGGGAGTCAATGAGGAGAAGGTTAAGGGGGAGATTGAATCGAGGCGTTCCAAATGGGGGAAGGGTTTGCGATGGGAGGTGGGAGTCAATGAAGGGAAGGTTAAGGGGAGATTGAATGGAAGCGTTCCCAATGGGGGAAGGGTTTGCGATGGGAGATCGGAGTCAATGAGGAGAAGGTTAAGGGGGAGATTGGATCGAGGCGTTCCCAATGGGGGAAGGGTTTGCGATGGGAGATGGGAGTTAATGAGGAGAAGGTTAAGGGGGAGATTGAATCGAGACGTTCCAAATGGGGGAAGGGTTTGCGATGGGAGATGGGAGTCAATGAGGAGAAGGTTAAGGGGGAGATTGGATCGAGGCGTTCCAAATGGGGGAAGGGTTTGCGATGGGAGATGGGAGTCAATGAGGAGAAGGTTAAGGGGGAGATTGAATCGAGGTGTTCCAAATGAGGTTAGGGTTTGCGATGGGGGATGGGAGTCAATGAGGAGAATGTTAAGGGGGAGATTGAATCGAGGACTTCCCAATGGGGGAAGGGTTTGCGATGGGAGATGGGAGTCAATGAGGAGAAGGTTACGGGGAGATTGAATCGAGACGTTCCAAATCGGGGAAGGGTTTGCGATGGGAGTCAATAAGGAGAAGGTTCAGGGAGAGATTGAATTGAGGTGTTTCCAATAGGGGAAGGGTTTGCGAAGGGAGTCAATGAGGAGAAGGTTAAGGGGGAGATTGAATCGAGACGTTCCCAATGGGGGAAGTGTTTGCGATGGGAGTCAATGAGGAGAAGGTTAAGGGGGAGATTGAATCGAGACGTTTCAAATGGGGGAAGGGTTTACGATGGGAGATGGGAGTCAATGAGGAGCAGGTTAAGGGGGAGATTGAATCGAGACGTTCCCAATGGGGGAAGGGTTTGCGATGGGAGATGGGAGTCAATGAGGAGAACGTTAAGGGGGAGATTGAATCGAGACGTTCACAATGGGGGAAGTGTTTGCGATGGGAGTCAATGAGGAGAAGGTTAAGGGGGAGATTGAATCGAGACGTTTCAAATGGGGGAAGGGTTTACGATGGGAGACGGGAGTCAATGAGGAGAAGGTTAAGGGGGAGATTGAATCGAGCTGTTTCCAATGGGGGAAGGGTTTGCGAAGGGAGTCAATGAGGAGAAGGTTAAGGGGGAGATTGCATCGAGCTGTTTCCAATGGGGGAAGGGTTTGCGAAGGGAGTCAATGAGGAGAAGGTTAAGGGGGAGATTGAATCGAGACGTTCCCAATGGGGGAAGTGTTTGCGATGGGAGATGGGAGTCAATGAGGAGAAGGTTAAGGAGGAGATTGAATCGAGACGTTTCAAATGGGGGAAGGGTTTACGATGGGAGATGGGAGTCAATGAGGAGAAGGTTAAGGGGGAGATTGAATCGAGGCGTTCCAAATGGGGGAAGGGTTTGCGATGGGAGATGGGAGTCAATGAGGGGAAGGTTAAGGGGGAGATTGAATCGAGACGTTCCCAATGGGGGAAGGGTTTGCGATGGGAGATGGGAGTCAATGAAGAGAAGGTTAAGGGGGAGATTGAATGGAAGCATTCCAAATGGGGGAAGGGTTTGCGATGGGAGATGGGAGTCAATGAGGAGAAGGTTAAGGGAGAGATTGGATCGAGGCGTTCCAAATGGTGGAAGCGTTTGCGATGGGAGTCAATGAGGAGAAGGTTAAGGGGGAGATTGAATCGAGATGTTCCAAATGGGGGAAGTGTTTGCGATGGGAGATGGGAGTCACTGAGGAGAAGGTTAAGGGGGAGATTGCATCGAGGTGTTTCCAATGGGGGAAGGGTTTGCGAAGGGAGTCAATGAGGAGAAGGTTAAGGGGGAGATTGAATCGCGGCGTTCCAAATGGGGGAAGGGTTTGCGATGGGAGACGGGAGTCAATGAGGAGAATGTTAAGGGGCAGATTGAATCGAGGACTTCCCAATGGTGGAAGGGTTTGCGATGGGAGATGGGAGTCAATGAGGAGAAGGTTAAGGGGGAGATTGAATCGAGGCGTTCCAAATGGGGGAAGGGTTTGCGATGGGAGGTGGGAGTCAATGAAGAGAAAGTTAAGGGGAGATTGAATGGAAGCGTTCCCAATGGGGGAAGGGTTTGCGATGGGAGATCGGAGTCAATGAGGAGAAGGTTAAGGGAGAGATTGGATCGAGGCGTTCCAAATGGGGGAAGCGTTTGCGATGGGAGTCAATGAGGAGAAGGTTTAGGGGGAGATTGAATCGAGACGTTCCAAATGGGGGAAGGGTTTGCGATGGGAGTCAATGAGGAGAAGGTTAAGGGGGAGATTGAATCGAGACGTTCCAAATGGGGGAAGGGTTTGCGATGGGAGATGGGAGTCAATGAGGAGAAGGTTAAGGGGGAGATTGGATCGAGGCGTTCCAAATGGGGGAAGGGTTTGCGATGGGAGATGGGAGTCAATGAGGAGAAGGTTAAGGGGGAGATTGAATCGAGGTGTTCCAAATGAGGTTAGGGTTTGCGATGGGGGATGGGAGTCAATGAGGAGAATGTTAAGGGGGAGATTGAATCGAGGACTTCCCAATGGGGGAAGGGTTTGCGATGGGAGATGGGAGTCAATGAGGAGAAGGTTACGGGGAGATTGAATCGAGACGTTCCAAATCGGGGAAGGGTTTGCGAAGGGAGTCAATGAGGAGAAGGTTACGGGGAGATTGCATCGAGACGTTCCCAATGGGGGAAGGGTTTGCGATGGGAGTCAGTGAGGAGCAGGTTAAAGGGGAGATTGAATCGAGACGTTCCCAATGGGGGAAGGGTTTGCGATGGGAGTCGGGAGTCAATGAGGAGAAGGTTAAGGGGGAGATTGAGTCGAGACGTTCCCAATGGGGGAAAGGTTTGCGATGGGAGATGGGAGTCAATGAGGAGAAGGTTAAGGGGGAGATTGAATCGAGGTGTTCCAAATGAGGTTAGGGTTTGCGATGGGGGATGGGAGTCAATGAGGAGAATGTTAAGGGGGAGATTGAATCGAGGCATTCCAAATGGGGGAAGGGTTTGCGATGGGAGATGGGAGTCACTGAGGAGAAGGTTAAGGGGGAGATTGCATCGAGCTGTTTCCAATGGGGGAAGGGTTTGCGAAGGGAGTCAATGAGGAGAAGGTTAAGGGGGAGATTGAATCGAGACGTTCCCAATGGGGGAAGTGTGTGCGATGGGAGTCAATGAGGAGAAGGTTAAGGAGGAGATTGAATCGAGGCGTTCCAAATGGGGGAAGGGTTTGCGATGGGAGATGGGAGTCAATGAGGAGAAGGTTAAGGGGGAGATTGAATCGAGGCGTTCCAAATGGGGGAAGGGTTTGCGATGGGAGATGGGAGTCAATGAGGAGAAGGTTAAGGGAGAGATTGGATCGAGGCGTTCCAAATGGGGGAAGGGTTTGCGATGGGAGTCAATGAGGAGAAGGTTTAGGGGGAGATTAAATCGAGACGTTCCAAATGGGGGAAGGGTTTGCGATGGGAGTCAATGAGGAGAAGGTTAAGGGGGAGATTGAATCGAGACGTTCCAAATGGGGGAAGGGTTTGCGATGGGAGATGGGAGTCAATGAGGAGAAGGTTAAGGGGGAGATTGGATCGAGGCGTTCCAAATGGGGGAAGGGTTTGCGATGGGAGATGGGAGTCAATGAGGAGAAGGTTAAGGGGGAGATTGAATCGAGGTGTTCCAAATGAGGTTAGGGTTTGCGATGGGGGATGGGAGTCAATGAGGAGAATGTTAAGGGGGAGATTGAATCGAGGACTTCCCAATGGGGGAAGGGTTTGCGATGGGAGATGGGAGTCAATGAGGAGAAGGTTACGGGGAGATTGAATCGAGACGTTCCAAATCGGGGAAGGGTTTGCGAAGGGAGTCAATGAGGAGAAGGTTACGGGGAGATTGCATCGAGACGTTCCCAATGGGGGAAGGGTTTGCGATGGGAGTCAGTGAGGAGCAGGTTAAAGGGGAGATTGAATCGAGACGTTCCCAATGGGGGAAGGGTTTGCGATGGGAGTCGGGAGTCAATGAGGAGAAGGTTAAGGGGGAGATTGAGTCGAGACGTTCCCAATGGGGGAAAGGTTTGCGATGGGAGATGGGAGTCAATGAGGAGAAGGTTAAGGGGAGATTGAATCGAGGCATTCCAAATGGGGGAAGGGTTTGCGATGGGAGATGGGAGTCACTGAGGAGAAGGTTAAGGGGGAGATTGCATCGAGCTGTTTCCAATGGGGGAAGGGTTTGCGAAGGGAGTCAATGAGGAGAAGGTTAAGGGGGAGATTGAATCGAGACGTTCCCAATGGGGGAAGTGTGTGCGATGGGAGTCAATGAGGAGAAGGTTAAGGAGGAGATTGAATCGAGGCGTTCCAAATGGGGGAAGGGTTTGCGATGGGAGATGGGAGTCAATGAGGAGAAGGTTAAGGGGGAGATTGAATCGAGGCGTTCCAAATGGGGGAAGGGTTTGCGATGGGAGATGGGAGTCAATGAGGAGAAGGTTAAGGGGGAGATTGAATCGAGACGTTCCCAATGGGGGAAGGGTTTGCGATGGGAGATGGGAGTCAATGAAGAGAAGGTTAAGGGGGAGATTGAATGGAAGCATTCCAAATGGGCGAATGGTTTGCGATGGGAGATGGGAGTCAATGAGGAGAAGGTTAAGGGAGAGATTGGATCGAGGCGTTCCAAATGGGGGAAGCGTTTGCGATGGGAGTCAATGAGGAGAAGGTTTAGGGGGAGATTGAATCGAGACGTTCCAAATGGGGGAAGGGTTTGCGATGGGAGTTAATGAGGAGAAGGTTAAGGGGGAGATTGAATCGAGACGTTCCAAATGGGGGAAGGGTTTGCGATGGGAGATGGGAGTCAATGAGGAGAAGGTTAAGGGGGAGATTGGATCGAGGCGTTCCAAATGGGGGAAGGGTTTGCGATGGGAGTCAATGAGGAGAATGTTAAGGGGGGGATTGAATCGAGACGTTCCCAATTGGGGAAGGGTTTGCGATGGGAGATGGGAGTCAATGAGGAGAAGGTTAAGGGGGACATTGAATCGAGACGTTCCAAATGGGGGAAGGGTTTGCGATGGGAGATGGGAGTCAATGAGGAGAAGGTTACGGGGAGATTGAATCGAGACGTTCCAAATCGGGGAAGGGTTTACGATGGGAGTCAATGAGGAGAAGGTTAAGGGGGAGATTGCATCGAGACGTTCCCAATGGGGGAAGGGTTTGCGAAGGGAGTCAATGAGGAGAAGGTTACGGGGGAGATTGCATCGAGACGTTCCCAATGGGGGAAGTGTTTGCGATGGGAGATGGGAGTCAATGAGGAGAAGGTTAAGGGGGAGATTGAATCGAGACGTTCCCAATGGGGGAAGGGTTTGCGATGGGAGATGGGAGTCAATGAGGAGAAGGTTAAGGGGAAGATTGAATCGGGACGTTCCAAATGGGGGAAGGGTTTGCGATGGGAGATGGGAGTCAATGAGGAGAAGGTTAAGGGGGAGATTGAATCGAGGCATTCCAAATGGGGGAAGTGTTTGCGATGGGAGATGGGAGTCACTGAGGAGAAGGTTAAGGGGGAGATTGCATCGAGCTGTTTCCAATGGGGGAAGGGTTTGCGAAGGGAGATGGGAGTCAATGAGGAGAAGGTTAAGGGGGAGATTGAATCGAGACGTTCCCAATGGGGGAAGTGTTTGCGATGGGAGTCAATGAGGAGAAGGTTAAGGAGGAGATTGAATCGAGGCGTTCCAAATGGGGGAAGGGTTTGCGATGGGAGATGGGAGTCAATGAGGAGAAGGTTAAGGGGGAGATTGAATCGAGGCGTTCCAAATGGGGGAAGGGTTTGCGATGGGAAATGGGAGTCAATGAGGAGAAGGTTAAGGGGGAGATTGAATCGAGACGTTCCCAATGGGGGAAGGGTTTGCGATGGGAGATGGGAGTCAATGAAGAGAAGGTTAAGGGGGAGATTGAATGGAAGCATTCCAAATGGGCGAAGGGTTTGCGATGGGAGATGGGAGTCAATGAGGAGAAGGTTAAGGGAGAGATTGGATCGAGGCGTTCCAAATGGGGGAAGCGTTTGCGATGGGAGTCAATGAGGAGAAGGTTTAGGGGGAGATTGAATCGAGACGTTCCAAATGGGGGAAGGGTTTGCGATGGGAGTTAATGAGGAGAAGGTTAAGGGGGAGATTGAATCGAGACGTTCCAAATGGGGGAAGGGTTTGCGATAGGAGATGGGAGTCAATGAGGAGAAGGTTAAGGGGGAGATTGGATCGAGGCGTTCCAAATGGGGGAAGGGTTTGCGATGGGAGTCAATGAGGAGAATGTTAAGGGGGGGATTGAATCGAGACGTTCCCAATTGGGGAAGGGTTTGCGATGGGAGATGGGAGTCAATGAGGAGAAGGTTAAGGGGGACATTGAATCGAGACGTTCCAAATGGGGGAAGGGTTTGCGATGGGAGATGGGAGTCAATGAGGAGAAGGTTACGGGGAGATTGAATCGAGACGTTCCAAATCGGGGAAGGGTTTACGATGGGAGTCAATGAGGAGAAGGTTAAGGGAGAGATTGAATTGAGGTGTTTCCAATAGGGGAAGGGTTTGCGAAGGGAGTCAATGAGGAGAAGGTTACGGGGGAGATTGCAACAAGACGTTCCCAATGGGGGAAGGGTTTGCGATGGGAGTCAATGAGGAGAAGGTTAAGGGGGAGATTGAATCGAGACGTTCCCAATGGGGGAAGGGTTTGCGAAGGGAGTCAATGAGGAGAAGGTTACGGGGGAGATTGAATCGAGACGTTCCCAATGGGGGAAGGGTTTGCGATGGGAGTCAATGAGGAGAAGGTTAAGGGGGAGATTGAATCGAGACGTTCCCAATGGGGGAAGGGTTTGCGATGGGTGTCAATGAGGAGAAGGTTAAGGGGGAGATTGAATCGAGGCATTCCAAATGGGGGAAGTGTTTGCGATGGGAGATGGGAGTCAATGAGGAGAAGGTTAAGGGGGAGATTGAATCGAGACGTTCCCAATGGGGGAAGGGTTTGCGATGGGAGATGGGAGTCAATGAGGAGAAGGTTAAGGGGGAGATTGAATCGAGGCATTCCAAATGGGGGAAGTGTTTGCGATGGGAGATGGGAGTCAATGAGGAGAAGGTTAAGGGGGAGATTGAATCGAGACGTTCCCAATGGGGGAAGGGTTTGCGATGGGAGATGGGAGTCAATGAGGAGAAGGTTAAGGGGGAGATTGAATCGAGACGTTCCCAATCGGGGAAAGGTTTGCGATGGGAGTCAATGAGGAGAAGGTTAAGGGGGAGATTGAATCGAGGCATTCCAAATGGGGGAAGTGTTTGCGATGGGAGATGGGAGTCACTGAGGAGAAGGTTAAGGGGGAGATTGCATCGAGCTGTTTCCAATGGGGGAAGGGTTTGCGAAGGGAGTCAATGAGGAGAAGGTTAAGGGGGAGATTGAATCGAGACGTTCCCAATGGGGGAAGTGTTTGCGATGTTAGTCAATGAGGAGAATGTTAAGGAGGAGATTGAATCGAGACGTTTCAAATGGGGGAAGGGTTTACGATGGGAGATGGGAGTCAATGAGGAGAAGGTTAAGGGGGAGATTGAATCGAGACGTTCCAAATGGGGGAAGGGTTTGCGATGGGAGTCAATGAGGAGAATGTTAAGGGGGAGATTGAATCGAGGCGTTCCCAATGGGGGAAGGGTTTGCGATGGGAGATGCGAATCTATGAGGAGAAGGTTAAGGGGGAGATTGAATCGAGAAGTTCCAAATGGGGGAAGTGTTTGCGATGGGTAATGGGAGTCAATGAGGAGAAGGATAAGGGGGAGATTGAATCGCGACGTTCCCAATGGGGGAAGGGGTTGCGATGGGAGATGGGAGTCAATGAGGAGAAGGTTAAGGGGGAGATTGAATCGAGACGTTCCCAATGGGGGAAGGGTTTACGATGGGAGATGGGAGTCAATGAGGAGAAGGTTAAGGGGGAGATTGAATCGAGGCGTTCCAAATGGGGGAAGGGTTTGCGATGGGAGATGGGAGTCAATGAGGAGAAGGTTAAGGGGGAGATTGAATCGAGACGTTCCCAATGGGGGAAGGGTTTGCGATGGGAGATGGGAGTCAATGAAGAGAAGGTTAAGGGGGAGATTGAATGGAAGCATTCCAAATGGGCGAAGGGTTTACGATGGGAGATGGGAGTCAATGAGGAGAAGGTTAAGGGGGAGATTGAATCGAGGTGTTCCCAATGGGGGAAGGGTTTGCGATGGGAGATGGGAGTCAATGAGGAGAAGGTTACGGGGAGATTGAATCGAGACGTTCCAAATCGGGGAAGGGTTTGCGATGGGAGTCAATAAGGAGAAGGTTTAGGGAGAGATTGAATCGAGGTGTTTCCAATGGGGGAAGGGTTAGCGAAGGGAGTCAATGAGGAGAAGGTTAAGGGGGAGATTAAATCGAGACGTTCCCAATGGGGGAAGAGTTTGCGATGGGAGTCAATGAGGAGAAGGTTAAGGGGGAGATTGAATCGAGGCATTCCAAATGGGGGAAGTGTTTGCGATGGGAGATGGGAGTCAATGAGGAGAATGTTAAGGGGGAGATTGAATCGAGGACTTCCCAATGGGGGAAGGATTTGCGATGGGAGATGGGAGTCAATGAGGAGAAGGTTACGGGGAGATTGATTCGAGACGTTCCAAATCGGGGAAGCGTTTGCGATGGGAGATGGGAGTCAATGAGGAGAAGGTTAAGGGGGAGATTGAATCGAGACGTTCCCAATGGGGGAAGGGTTTGCGATGGGAGTCAATGAGGAGAAGATTAAGGGGGAGATTGAATCGAGGAGTTCCAAATGGGGGAAGGGTTTGCGATGGGAGATGGGAGTCAATGAGGAGAATATTAAGGGGGAGATTGAATCGAGGACTTCCCAATGTGGGAAGGATTTGCGATGGGAGATGGGAGTCAATGAGGAGAAGGTTACGGGGAGATTGAATCGAGACGTTCCAAATCGGGGATGTGTTTGCGATGGGAGATGGGAGTCAATGAGGAGAAGGTTAAGGGGGAGATTGAATCGAGACGTTCCCAATGGGGGAAGGGTTTGCGATGGGAGTCAATGAGGAGAAGGTTAAGGGGGAGATTGAATCGAGACGTTCCAAATGGGGGAAGGGTTTGCGATGGGAGATGGGAGTCAATGAAGAGAAGGTTAAGGGGGAGATTGAATCGAGGTGTTCCAAATGAGGTTAGGGTTTGCGATGCGGGATGGGAGTCAATGAGGAGAATGTTAAGGGGGAGATTGAATCGAGGACTTCCCAATGGGGGAAGGGTTTGTGATGGGAGATGCGAGTCAATGAGGAGAAGATTAAGGGGGAGATTGAATCGCGGTGTTCCAAATGGGGGAAGGGTTTGCGATGGGAGATGGGAGTCAATGAGGAGAAGGTTAAGGGGGAGATTGAATCGGAACGTTCCAAATGGGCGAAGGGTTTGCGATGGGAGATGGGAGTCAAAGAGGAGAAGGTTACGGGGAGATTGAATCGAGACGTTCCAAATCGGGGAAGCGTTTGCGATGGGAGTCAATGAGGAGAAGGTTAAGGGGGAGATTGAATCGAGACGTTCCCAATGGGGGAAGGGTTTGCGATGGGAGTCAATGGGGAGAAGGTTAAGGGGGACATGGAATCGAGGCATTCCAAATGGGGGAAGTGTTTGCGATGGGAGATGGGAGTCACTGAGGAGAAGGTTAAGGGGGAGATTGCATCGAGGTGTTTCCAATGGGGGAAGTGTTTGCGAAGGGAGTCAATGAGGAGAAGGTTAAGGGGGAGATTGAATCGAGACGTTCCCAATGGGGGAAGTGTTTGCGATGGGAGTCAATGAGGAGAAGGTTAAGGAGGAGATTGAATCGAGACGTTCCAAATGGGGGAAGTGTTTGTGATGGGAGATGGGAGTCACTGAGGAGAAGGTTAAGGGGGAGATTGGATCGCGGCGTTCCAAATGGGGGAAGGGTTTGCGATGGGAGTCAATGAGGAGAAAGTTTAGGGGGAGATTGAATCGAGGCGTTCCAAATGGGGGAAGGGTTTGCGATGGGAGTCAATGAGGAGAAGGTTAAGGGGGAGATTGAATCGAGGACTTCCCAATGGGGGAAGGGTTTGCGATGGGAGTCAATGAGGAGAAGGTTAAGGGGGAGATTGAATCGAGGACTTCCCAATGGGGGAAGGGTTTGCGATGGGAGACGGGAGTCAATGAGGAGAAGGTTAAGGGGGAGATTGAATCGCGGCGTTCCAAATGGGGGAGGGTTTGCGATGGGAGATGGGAGTCAATGAGGAGAAGGTTAAGGGGGAGATTGAATCGAGACGTTCCGAATGGGGGGGAGGGTTTGCGATGGGAGATGGGAGTCAATGAGGAGAAGTTTAAGGGAGAGATGGAATCGCGGCGTTCCCAATGGCGGAATGGTTTGCGATGGGAGTCAATGAGGAGAAGGATAAGGGGGAGATTGAATCGAGACGTTCCCAATGGGGGAAGAGTTTGCGATGGGAGTCAATGAGGAGAAGGTTAAGGGGGAGATTGAATCGAGGCATTCCAAATGGGGGAAGTGTTTGCGATGGGAGATGGGAGTCAATGAGGAGAATGTTAAGGGGGAGATTGAATCGAGGACTTCCCAATGGGGGAAGGATTTGCGATGGGAGATGGGAGTCAATGAGGAGAAGGTTACGGGGAGATTGATTCGAGACGTTCCAAATCGGGGAAGCGTTTGCGATGGGAGATGGGAGTCAATGAGGAGAAGGTTAAGGGGGAGATTGAATCGAGACGTTCCCAATGGGGGAAGGGTTTGCGATGGGAGTCAATGAGGAGAAGATTAAGGGGGAGATTGAATCGAGGAGTTCCAAATGGGGGAAGGGTTTGCGATGGGAGATGGGAGTCAATGAGGAGAATATTAAGGGGGAGATTGAATCGAGGACTTCCCAATGTGGGAAGGATTTGCGATGGGAGATGGGAGTCAATGAGGAGAAGGTTACGGGGAGATTGAATCGAGACGTTCCAAATCGGGGATGTGTTTGCGATGGGAGATGGGAGTCAATGAGGAGAAGGTTAAGGGGGAGATTGAATCGAGACGTTCCCAATGGGGGAAGGGTTTGCGATGGGAGTCAATGAGGAGAAGGTTAAGGGGGAGATTGAATCGAGACGTTCCAAATGGGGGAAGGGTTTGCGATGGGAGATGGGAGTCAATGAAGAGAAGGTTAAGGGGGAGATTGAATCGAGGTGTTCCAAATGAGGTTAGGGTTTGCGATGCGGGATGGGAGTCAATGAGGAGAATGTTAAGGGGGAGATTGAATCGAGGACTTCCCAATGGGGGAAGGGTTTGTGATGGGAGATGCGAGTCAATGAGGAGAAGATTAAGGGGGAGATTGAATCGCGGTGTTCCAAATGGGGGAAGGGTTTGCGATGGGAGATGGGAGTCAATGAGGAGAAGGTTAAGGGGGAGATTGAATCGGAACGTTCCAAATGGGCGAAGGGTTTGCGATGGGAGATGGGAGTCAAAGAGGAGAAGGTTACGGGGAGATTGAATCGAGACGTTCCAAATCGGGGAAGCGTTTGCGATGGGAGTCAATGAGGAGAAGGTGAAGGGGGAGATTGAATCGAGACGTTCCCAATGGGGGAAGGGTTTGCGATGGGAGTCAATGGGGAGAAGGTTAAGGGGGACATGGAATCGAGGCATTCCAAATGGGGGAAGTGTTTGCGATGGGAGATGGGAGTCACTGAGGAGAAGGTTAAGGGGGAGATTGCATCGAGGTGTTTCCAATGGGGGAAGTGTTTGCGAAGGGAGTCAATGAGGAGAAGGTTAAGGGGGAGATTGAATCGAGACGTTCCCAATGGGGGAAGTGTTTGCGATGGGAGTCAATGAGGAGAAGGTTAAGGAGGAGATTGAATCGAGACGTTCCAAATGGGGGAAGTGTTTGTGATGGGAGATGGGAGTCACTGAGGAGAAGGTTAAGGGGGAGATTGGATCGCGGCGTTCCAAATGGGGGAAGGGTTTGCGATGGGAGTCAATGAGGAGAAAGTTTAGGGGGAGATTGAATCGAGGCGTTCCAAATGGGGGAAGGGTTTGCGATGGGAGTCAATGAGGAGAAGGTTAAGGGGGAGATTGAATCGAGGACTTCCCAATGGGGGAAGGGTTTGCGATGGGAGTCAATGAGGAGAAGGTTAAGGGGGAGATTGAATCGAGGACTTCCCAATGGGGGAAGGGTTTGCGATGGGAGACGGGAGTCAATGAGGAGAAGGTTAAGGGGGAGATTGAATCGCGGCGTTCCAAATGGGGGAGGGTTTGCGATGGGAGATGGGAGTCAATGAGGAGAAGGTTAAGGGGGAGATTGAATCGAGACGTTCCGAATGGGGGGGAGGGTTTGCGATGGGAGATGGGAGTCAATGAGGAGAAGTTTAAGGGAGAGATGGAATCGCGGCGTTCCCAATGGCGGAATGGTTTGCGATGGGAGTCAATGAGGAGAAGGATAAGGGGGAGATTGAATCGAGGCGTTCCAAATTGGGGAATGGTTTGCGATGGGAGATGGGAGTCAATGAGGAGAAGATTGAGGGGGAGATTGAATCGAGGCATTCCAAATGGGGGAAGGGTTTGCGATGGGAGTCAGTGAGGAGAAGGTTAAGGGGGAGATTGAATCGAGACGTTCCAAATGGGGGAAGGGTTTGCGATGGGGGTCAATGAGGAGAAGGTTACCGGGGAGATTGAATCGAGACGTTCCAAATGGGGGAAGGGTTTGCGATGGGAGTCAAAGAGGAGAAGGTTAAGGGGGAGATTGAATCGAGGCGTTCCCAATGGTGAAGGGTTTGCGATGGGAGATGGGAATCAATGAGGAGAAGGTTAAGGGGGAGATTGAATCGAGAAGTTCCAAATGGGGGTACTGTTTGCGATGGGTGATGGGAGTCAATGAGGAGAAGGAGAAGGGGGAGATTGAATCGAGACGTTCCCAATGGGGGAAGGGTTTGCGATAGGAGATAGGAGTCAATGAGGAGAAGGTTAAGGGGGAGATTGAATCGAGACGTTTCAAATGGGGGAAGGGTTTACGATGGGAGATGGGAGTCAATGAGGAGAAGGTTAAGGGGGAGATTGAATCGAGGCGTTCCAAATGGGGGATGGGTTTGCGATGGGAGATGGGAGTCAATGAAGAGAATGTTAAGGGGGAGATTGAATGGAAGCGTTCCAAATGGGGGAAGGGTTTGCGATGGGAGTCAATGAGGAGAAGGTTAAGGGGGAGATTGGATCGCGGCGTTCCAAATGGGGGAAGGGTTTGCGATGGGAGTCAATGAGGAGAAGGTTAAGGGGGAGATTGAATTGAGACGTTCCAAATGGGGGAAGGGTTTGCGATGTGAGTCAATGAGGAGAAGGTTAAGGGGGAGATTGAATCGAGGCGTTCCAAATGGGGGAAGGGTTTACGATGGGAGATGGGAGTCAATGAGGAGAAGGTTAAGGGGGAGATTGAATCGAGGTGTTCCCAATGGGGGAAGGGTTTGCGATGGGAGATGGGAGTCAATGAGGAGAAGGTTACGGGGAGATTGAATCGAGACGTTCCAAATCGGGGAAGGGTTTGCGATGGGAGTCAATAAGGAGAAGGTTTAGGGAGAGATTGAATCGAGGTGTTTCCAATGGGGGAAGGGTTAGCGAAGGGAGTCAATGAGGAGAAGGTTAAGGGGGAGATTGAATCGAGACGTTCCCAATGGGGGAAGAGTTTGCGATGGGAGTCAATGAGGAGAAGGTTAAGGGGGAGATTGAATCGAGGCATTCCAAATGGGGGAAGGGTTTGCGATGGGAGTCAATGAGGAGAAAGTTACGGGGAGATTGATTCGAGACGTTCCAAATCGGGGAAGCGTTTGCGATGGGAGATGGGAGTCAATGAGGAGAAGGTTAAGGGGGAGATTGAATCGTGACGTTCCCAATGGGGGAAGGGTTTGCGATGGGAGTCAATGAGGAGAAGGTTAAGGGGGAGATTGAATCGAGGCATTCCAAATGGGGGAAGTGTTTGCGATGGGAGATGGGAGTCACTGAGGAGAAGGTTAAGGGGGAGATTGCATCGAGGTGTTTCCAATGGGGGAAGGGTTTGCGAAGGGAGTCAATGAGGAGAAGGTTAAGGGGGAGATTGAATCGAGACGTTCCCAATGGGGGAAGTGTTTGCGATGGGACTCAATGAGGAGAAGGTTAAGGAGGAGATTGAATCGAGACTATCCAAATGGGGGAAGTGTTTGCGATGGGAGATGGGAGTCACTGAGGAGAAGGTTAAGGGGGAGATTGGATCGCGGCGTTCCAAATGGGGGAAGGGTTTGCGATGGGAGTCAATGAGGAGAAAGTTAAGGGGGAGATTGAATCGAGGCGTTCCAAATGGGGGAAGGGTTTGCGATGGGAGACGGGAGTCAATGAGGAGAATGTTAAGGGGGAGATTGAATCGAGGACTTCCCAATGGGGGAAGGGTTTGCGATGGGAGATGGGAGTCAATGAGGAGAAGGTTACGGGGAGATTGAATCGAGACGTTCCAAATGGGGAAAGGGTTTGCGATGGGAGATGGGAGTCAATGAGGAGAAGATTAAGGGGGAGATTGAATCGAGACGTTCCAAATGGGGGAAGGGTTTGCGATGGGAGATGGGAGTCAATGAGGAGAAGGTTAAGGGGGAGATTGAATCGCGGCATTCCCAATGGGGGAAGGGTTTGCGATGGGAGTCAATGAGGAGAAGATTAAGGGGGAGATTGAATCGCGGCGTTCCCAATGGGGGAAGGGTTTGCGATGGGAGATGGGAATCAATGAGGAGAAGGTTAAGGGGGAGATTGAATCGAGATGTCCCAAGTAGGGGAAGGGTTTGCGATGGGAGTCAATGAGGAGAAGGTTAAGGGGGAGATTGAATTGAGGAGTTCCAAATGGGGGAAAGGTTTGCGATGGGAGATGGGAGTCAGTGAGGAGAATGTTAAGGGGGAGATTGAATCGAGAAGTTCCAAATGGGGGAAGTGTTTGCGATGGGTGATGGGAGTCAATGAGGAGAAGGATAAGGGGGAGATTGAATCGCGACGTTCCCAATGGGGGAAGGGGTTGCGATGGGAGATGGGAGTCAATGAGGAGAAGGTTAAGGGGGAGATTGAATCGAGACGTTCCCAATGGGAGAAGGGTTTACGATGGGAGATGGGAGTCAATGAGGAGAAGGTTAAGGTGGAGATTGAATCGAGGCGTTCCAAATGGGGGAAGGATTTGCGATGGGAGATGGGAGTCAATGAGGAGAAGGTTACGGGGAGATTGAATCGAGACGTTCCAAATCGGGGATGTGTTTGCGATGGGAGATGGGAGTCAATGAGGAGAAGGTTAAGGGGGAGATTGAATCGAGACGTTCCCAATGGGGGAAGGGTTTGCGATGGGAGTCAATGAGGAGAAGGTTAAGGGGGAGATTGAATCGAGACGTTCCAAATGGGGGAAGGGTTTGCGATGGGAGATGGGAGTCAATGAAGAGAAGGTTAAGGGGGAGATTGAATCGAGGTGTTCCAAATGAGGTTAGGGTTTGCGATGCGGGATGGGAGTCAATGAGGAGAATGTTAAGGGGGAGATTGAATCGAGGACTTCCCAATGGGGGAAGGGTTTGTGATGGGAGATGCGAGTCAATGAGGAGAAGATTAAGGGGGAGATTGAATCGCGGTGTTCCAAATGGGGGAAGGGTTTGCGATGGGAGATGGGAGTCAATGAGGAGAAGGTTAAGGGGGAGATTGAATCGGAACGTTCCAAATGGGCGAAGGGTTTGCGATGGGAGATGGGAGTCAAAGAGGAGAAGGTTACGGGGAGGTTGAATCGAGACGTTCCAAATCGGGGAAGCGTTTGCGATGGGAGTCAATGAGGAGAAGGTTAAGGGGGAGATTGAATCGAGACGTTCCCAATGGGGGAAGGGTTTGCGATGGGAGTCAATGGGGAGAAGGTTAAGGGGGACATGGAATCGAGGCATTCCAAATGGGGGAAGTGTTTGCGATGGGAGATGGGAGTCACTGAGGAGAAGGTTAAGGGGGAGATTGCATCGAGGTGTTTCCAATGGGGGAAGTGTTTGCGAAGGGAGTCAATGAGGAGAAGGTTAAGGGGGAGATTGAATCGAGACGTTCCCAATGGGGGAAGTGTTTGCGATGGGAGTCAATGAGGAGAAGGTTAAGGAGGAGATTGAATCGAGACGTTCCAAATGGGGGAAGTGTTTGTGATGGGAGATGGGAGTCACTGAGGAGAAGGTTAAGGGGGAGATTGGATCGCGGCGTTCCAAATGGGGGAAGGGTTTGCGATGGGAGTCAATGAGGAGAAAGTTTAGGGGGAGATTGAATCGAGGCGTTCCAAATGGGGGAAGGGTTTGCGATGGGAGTCAATGAGGAGAAGGTTAAGGGGGAGATTGAATCGAGGACTTCCCAATGGGGGAAGGGTTTGCGATGGGAGTCAATGAGGAGAAGGTTAAGGGGGAGATTGAATCGAGGACTTCCCAATGGGGGAAGGGTTTGCGATGGGAGACGGGAGTCAATGAGGAGAAGGTTAAGGGGGAGATTGAATCGCGGCGTTCCAAATGGGGGAGGGTTTGCGATGGGAGATGGGAGTCAATGAGGAGAAGGTTAAGGGGGAGATTGAATCGAGACGTTCCGAATGGGGGGGAGGGTTTGCGATGGGAGATGGGAGTCAATGAGGAGAAGTTTAAGGGAGAGATGGAATCGCGGCGTTCCCAATGGCGGAATGGTTTGCGATGGGAGTCAATGAGGAGAAGGATAAGGGGGAGATTGAATCGAGGCGTTCCAAATTGGGGAATGGTTTGCGATGGGAGATGGGAGTCAATGAGGAGAAGATTGAGGGGGAGATTGAATCGAGGCATTCCAAATGGGGGAAGGGTTTGCGATGGGAGTCAGTGAGGAGAAGGTTAAGGGGGAGATTGAATCGAGACGTTCCAAATGGGGGAAGGGTTTGCGATGGGGGTCAATGAGGAGAAGGTTACCGGGGAGATTGAATCGAGACGTTCCAAATGGGGGAAGGGTTTGCGATGGGAGTCAAAGAGGAGAAGGTTAAGGGGGAGATTGAATCGAGGCGTTCCCAATGGTGAAGGGTTTGCGATGGGAGATGGGAATCAATGAGGAGAAGGTTAAGGGGGAGATTGAATCGAGAAGTTCCAAATGGGGGTACTGTTTGCGATGGGTGATGGGAGTCAATGAGGAGAAGGAGAAGGGGGAGATTGAATCGAGACGTTCCCAATGGGGGAAGGGTTTGCGATGGGAGATAGGAGTCAATGAGGAGAAGGTTAAGGGGGTGATTGAATCGAGACGTTTCAAATGGGGGAAGGGTTTACGATGGGAGATGGGAGTCAATGAGGAGAAGGTTAAGGGGGAGATTGAATGGAAGCGTTCCAAATGGGGGAA
The DNA here is from genome assembly GCF_047496885.1 of Scyliorhinus torazame. NCBI lineage: Eukaryota > Metazoa > Chordata > Chondrichthyes > Carcharhiniformes > Scyliorhinidae > Scyliorhinus > Scyliorhinus torazame. Next base: position 86,246,440 of record NC_092729.1, on the reverse strand, counting down.
GGGTTTGCGATGGGAGTCAATGAGGAGAAGGTTAAGGGGGAGATTGGATCGCGGCGTTCCAAATGGGGGAAGGGTTTGCGATGGGAGTCAATGAGGAGAAGGTTAAGGGGGAGATTGAATTGAGACGTTCCAAATGGGGGAAGGGTTTGCGATGTGAGTCAATGAGGAGAAGGTTAAGGGGGAGATTGAATCGAGGCGTTCCAAATGGGGGAAGGGTTTACGATGGGAGATGGGAGTCAATGAGGAGAAGGTTAAGGGGGAGATTGAATCGAGGTGTTCCCAATGGGGGAAGGGTTTGCGATGGGAGATGGGAGTCAATGAGGAGAAGGTTACGGGGAGATTGAATCGAGACGTTCCAAATCGGGGAAGGGTTTGCGATGGGAGTCAATAAGGAGAAGGTTTAGGGAGAGATTGAATCGAGGTGTTTCCAATGGGGGAAGGGTTAGCGAAGGGAGTCAATGAGGAGAAGGTTAAGGGGGAGATTGAATCGACACGTTCCCAATGGGGGAAGAGTTTGCGATGGGAGTCAATGAGGAGAAGGTTAAGGGGGAGATTGAATCGAGGCATTCCAAATGGGGGAAGGGTTTGCGATGGGAGTCAATGAGGAGAAAGTTACGGGGAGATTGATTCGAGACGTTCCAAATCGGGGAAGCGTTTGCGATGGGAGATGGGAGTCAATGAGGAGAAGGTTAAGGGGGAGATTGAATCGTGACGTTCCCAATGGGGGAAGGGTTTGCGATGGGAGTCAATGAGGAGAAGGTTAAGGGGGAGATTGAATCGAGGCATTCCAAATGGGGGAAGTGTTTGCGATGGGAGATGGGAGTCACTGAGGAGAAGGTTAAGGGGGAGATTGCATCGAGGTGTTTCCAATGGGGGAAGGGTTTGCGAAGGGAGTCAATGAGGAGAAGGTTAAGGGGGAGATTGAATCGAGACGTTCCCAATGGGGGAAGTGTTTGCGATGGGACTCAATGAGGAGAAGGTTAAGGAGGAGATTGAATCGAGACTATCCAAATGGGGGAAGTGTTTGCGATGGGAGATGGGAGTCACTGAGGAGAAGGTTAAGGGGGAGATTGGATCGCGGCGTTCCAAATGGGGGAAGGGTTTGCGATGGGAGTCAATGAGGAGAAAGTTAAGGGGGAGATTGAATCGAGGCGTTCCAAATGGGGGAAGGGTTTGCGATGGGAGACGGGAGTCAATGAGGAGAATGTTAAGGGGGAGATTGAATCGAGGACTTCCCAATGGGGGAAGGGTTTGCGATGGGAGATGGGAGTCAATGAGGAGAAGGTTACGGGGAGATTGAATCGAGACGTTCCAAATGGGGAAAGGGTTTGCGATGGGAGATGGGAGTCAATGAGGAGAAGATTAAGGGGGAGATTGAATCGAGACGTTCCAAATGGGGGAAGGGTTTGCGATGGGAGATGGGAGTCAATGAGGAGAAGGTTAAGGGGGAGATTGAATCGCGGCATTCCCAATGGGGGAAGGGTTTGCGATGGGAGTCAATGAGGAGAAGATTAAGGGGGAGATTGAATCGCGGCGTTCCCAATGGGGGAAGGGTTTGCGATGGGAGATGGGAATCAATGAGGAGAAGGTTAAGGGGGAGATTGAATCGAGATGTCCCAAGTAGGGGAAGGGTTTGCGATGGGAGTCAATGAGGAGAAGGTTAAGGGGGAGATTGAATTGAGGAGTTCCAAATGGGGGAAAGGTTTGCGATGGGAGATGGGAGTCAGTGAGGAGAATGTTAAGGGGGAGATTGAATCGAGAAGTTCCAAATGGGGGAAGTGTTTGCGATGGGTGATGGGAGTCAATGAGGAGAAGGATAAGGGGGAGATTGAATCGCGACGTTCCCAATGGGGGAAGGGGTTGCGATGGGAGATGGGAGTCAATGAGGAGAAGGTTAAGGGGGAGATTGAATCGAGACGTTCCCAATGGGAGAAGGGTTTACGATGGGAGATGGGAGTCAATGAGGAGAAGGTTAAGGTGGAGATTGAATCGAGGCGTTCCAAATGGGGGAAGGGTTTGCGATGGGAGATGGGAGTCAATGAGGAGAAGGTTAAGGGGGAGATTGAATCGAGACGTTCGCAATGGGGGAAGGGTTTGCGATGGGAGATGGGAGTCAATGAAGAGAAGGTTAAGGGGAGATTGAATGGAAGCATTCCAAATGGGCGAAGGGTTTACGATGGGAGATGGGAGTCAATGAGGAGAAGGTTAAGGGGGAGATTGAATCGAGGTGTTCCCAATGGGGGAAGGGTTTGCGATGGGAGATGGGAGTCAATGAGGAGAAGGTTACGGGGAGATTGAATCGAGACGTTCCAAATCGGGGAAGGGTTTGCGATGGGAGTCGATAAGGAGAAGGTTTAGGGAGAGATTGAATCGAGGTGTTTCCAATGGGGGAAGGGTTAGCGAAGGGAGTCAATGAGGAGAAGGTTAAGGGGGAGATTGAATCGAGACGTTCCCAATGGGGGAAGAGTTTGCGATGGGAGTCAATGAGGAGAAGGTTAAGGGGGAGATTGAATCGAGGCATTCCAAATGGGGGAAGTGTTTGCGATGGGAGATGGGAGTCAATGAGGAGAATGTTAAGGGGGAGATTGAATCGAGGACTTCCCAATGGGGGAAGGATTTGCGATGGGAGATGGGAGTCAATGAGGAGAAGGTTACGGGGAGATTGATTCGAGACGTTCCAAATCGGGGAAGCGTTTGCGATGGGAGATGGGAGTCAATGAGGAGAAGGTTAAGGGGGAGATTGAATCGAGACGTTCCCAATGGGGGAAGGGTTTGCGATGGGAGTCAATGAGGAGAAGATTAAGGGGGAGATTGAATCGAGGAGTTCCAAATGGGGGAAGGGTTTGCGATGGGATTTGGGAGTCAATGAGGAGAAGGTTAAGGGGGAGATTGAATCGAGACGTTCCCAAATAGGGGAAGGGTTTGCGATGGGAGTCAATGTGGAGAAGGTTAAGGGGGAGATTGAATCGGGACGTTCCAAAATGGCGAAGGGTTTGCGATGGGAGATGGGAGTCAATGAGGAGAATATTAAGGGGGAGATTGAATCGAGGACTTCCCAATGTGGGAAGGATTTGCGATGGGAGATGGGAGTCAATGAGGAGAAGGTTACGGGGAGATTGAATCGAGACGTTCCAAATCGGGGATGTGTTTGCGATGGGAGATGGGAGTCAATGAGGAGAAGGTTAAGGGGGAGATTGAATCGAGACGTTCCCAATGGGGGAAGGGTTTGCGATGGGAGTCAATGAGGAGAAGGTTAAGGGGGAGATTGAATCGAGACGTTCCAAATGGGGGAAGGGTTTGCGATGGGAGATGGGAGTCAATGAGGAGAAGGTTAAGGGGGAGATTGAATCGAGGTGTTCCAAATGAGGTTAGGGTTTGCGATGCGGGATGGGAGTCAATGAGGAGAATGTTAAGGGGGAGATTGAATCGAGGACTTCCCAATGGGGGAAGGGTTTGTGATGGGAGATGGGAGTCAATGAGGAGAAGGTTACGGGGAGATTGAATCGAGACGTTCCGAATCGGGGAAGGGTTTGCGATGGGAGTCAATAAGGAGAAGGTTAAGGAGGAGATTGAACCGAGATGTCCCAAGTAGGGGAAGGGTTTGCGATGGGAGTCAATGAGGAGAAGATTAAGGGGGAGATTGAATCGCGGTGTTCCAAATGGGGGAAGGGTTTGCGATGGGAGATGGGAGTCAATGAGGAGAAGGTTAAGGGGGAGATTGAATCGGAACGTTCCAAATGGGCGAAGGGTTTGCGATGGGAGATGGGAGTCAATGAGGAGAAGGTTACGGGGAGATTGAATCGAGACGTTCCAAATCGGGGAAGCGTTTGCGATGGGAGTCAATGAGGAGAAGGTTAAGGGGGAGATTGAATCGAGACGTTCCCAATGGGGGAAGGGTTTGCGATGGGAGTCAATGGGGAGAAGGTTAAGGGGGACATGGAATCGAGGCATTCCAAATGGGGGAAGTGTTTGCGATGGGAGATGGGAGTCACTGAGGAGAAGGTTAAGGGGGAGATTGCATCGAGGTGTTTCCAATGGGGGAAGGGTTTGCGAAGGGAGTCAATGAGGAGAAGGTTAAGGGGGAGATTGAATCGAGACGTTCCCAATGGGGGAAGTGTTTGCGATGGGACTCAATGAGGAGAAGGTTAAGGAGGAGATTGAATCGAGACTATCCAAATGGGGGAAGTGTTTGCGATGGGAGATGGGAGTCACTGAGGAGAAGGTTAAGGGGGAGATTGGATCGCGGCGTTCCAAATGGGGGAAGGGTTTGCGATGGGAGTCAATGAGGAGAAAGTTAAGGGGGAGATTGAATCGAGGCGTTCCAAATGGGGGAAGGGTTTGCGATGGGAGACGGGAGTCAATGAGGAGAATGTTAAGGGGGAGATTGAATCGAGGACTTCCCAATGGGGGAAGGGTTTGCGATGGGAGATGGGAGTCAATGAGGAGAAGGTTACGGGGAGATTGAATCGAGACGTTCCAAATGGGGAAGGGTTTGCGATGGGAGTCAATGAGGAGAAGATTAAGGGGGAGATTGAATCGAGACGTTCCAAATGGGGGAAGGGTTTGCGATGGGAGATGGGAGTCAATGAGGAGAAGATTAAGGGGGAGATTGAATCGCGGCATTCCCAATGGGGGAAGGGTTTGCGATAGGAGTCAATGAGGAGAAGATTAAGGGGGAGATTGAATCGCGGCGTTCCCAATGGGGGAAGGGTTTGCGATGGGAGATGGGAATCAATGAGGAGAAGGTTAAGGGGGAGATTGAATCGAGATGTCCCAAGTAGGGGAAGGGTTTGCGATGGGAGTCAATGAGGAGAAGGTTAAGGGGGAGATTGAGTTGAGGAGTTCCAAATGGGGGAAAGGTTTGCGATGGGAGATGGGAGTCAATGAGGAGAAGGTTAAGGGGGAGATTGAATCGGGACGTTCCAAATGGGGGAAGGGTTTGCGATGTGAGATGGGAGTCAATGAGGAGAAGGTTAAGGGGGAGATTGAATCGAGATGTTCCAAATGGGCGAAGGGTTTGCGATGGGAGATGGGAGTCAATGAGGAGAAGGTTAAGGGGGAGATTGAATCGCGACGTTCCCAATATGGATAGGGTTAGCGATGGGAGTCAATGAGGAGAAGGTTAAGGGGGAGAATGAATCGAGACGTTCCAAATGGGGGAAGGGTTTGCGATGGGAGTCAATGAGGAGAAGGTTAAGGGGAGATTGAATCGAGACGTTCCAAATGGGGGAAGGGTTTGCGATGGGAGATGGGGGTCAATGAGGAGAAGGTTAAGGGGGAGATTGAATCGAGACGTTCCAAATGGGGGAAGGGTTTGCGATGGGAGTCAATGAGGAGAAGGTTAAGGGGGAGATTGAATCGAGGCGTTCCCAATGGGGGAAGGGTTTGCGATGGGAATCAATGAGGAGAAGGTTAAGGGGGAGATTGAACCGAGAAGTTCCAAATGGGGGAAGTGTTTGCGATGGGTGATGGGAGTCAATGAGGAGAAGGATAAGGGGGAGATTGAATCGAGACGTTCCCAATGGGGGAAGGGTTTGCGATGGCAGATGGGAGTCAATGAGGAGAAGGTTAAGGGGGAGATTGAATCGAGACGTTTCAAATGGGGGAAGGGTTTACGATGGGAGATGGGAGTCAATGAGGAGAAGGTTAAGGGGGAGATTGAATCGAGACGTTCCAAATGGGGGAAGGGTTTGCGATGGGAGATGGGAGTCAATGAAGAGAAGGTTAAGGGGGAGATTGAATGGAAGCGTTCCAAATGGGGGAAGGGTTTGCGATGGGAGATGGGAGTCAATGAGGAGAAGGTTAAGGGGGAGATTGGATCGCGGCGTTCCAAATGGGGGAAGGGTTTGCGATGGGAGTCAATGAGGAGAAGGTTAAGGGGGAGATTGAATTGAGACGTTCCAAATGGGGGAAGGGTTTGCGATGGGAGTCAATGAGGAGAAGGTGAAGGGGGAGATTGAATCGAGGCATTCCAAATGGGGGAAGGGTTTGCGATGGGAGATGGGAGTCAATGAGGAGAAGGTTAAGGGGGAGATTGAATCGAGGTGTTCCCAATGGGGGATGGGTTTGCGATGGGAGATGGGAGTCAATGAGGAGAAGGTTAAGTGGGAGATTGAATCGAGGTGTTCCCAATGGGGGAAGGGTTTGCAATGGGAAATGGGAGTCAATGAATAGAAGGTTAAGGGAGAGATTGGATCGCGGCGTTCCCAATGGTGGAAGGGTTTGCGATGGGAGATGGGAATCAATGAGGAGAAGGTTAAGGGGGAGATTGAATCGAGGCGTTCCAAATGGGGGAAGGGTTTTCGATGGGAGACGGGAGTGAATGAGGAGAAGGTTGAGGGGGAGATTGAATCGAGATGTTCCCAATGGTGGAAGGGTTTGGGATGGGAGATGGGAGTCAATGAGGAGAAGGTTTAGGGGGAGATTGAATAGAGACGTTCCAAATGGGGGAAGGGTTTGCGATGGGAGTCAATGAGGTGAAGGTTGAGGGGGAAATCGAATCGAGGCGTTCCAAATGGGGGAAGGGTTTGCGATGGGAGATGGGAGTCAATGAGGAGAAGGTTAAGGGGGAGATTGAATCGAGACGTTCCAAATGGGGGAAGGGTTTGCGATGGGAGACGGGAGTCAATGAGGAGAAGGTTAAGGGGGAGATTGAATCGAGGCGTTCCCAATGGAGGAAGGGTTTGCGATGGGAGATGGGAATCAATGAGGAGAAGGATAAGGGGGAGATTGAATCGAGACGTTCCCAATGGGGGAAGGGTTTACGATGGGTGATGGGAGTCAATGAGGAGAAGGTTAAGGGGGAGATTGAATGGAAGCGTTCCAAATGGGGGAAGGGTTTGCGATGGGAGATGGGAGTCACTGAGGCGAAGGTTAAGGGGGAGATTGGATCGCGGCATTCCAAATGGGGGAAGGGTTTGCGATGGAAGATGGGAGTCACTGAGGAGAAGGTTAAGGGGGAGATTGGATCGCGGCATTCCAAATGGGGGAAGGGTTTGCGATGGAAGATGGGAGTCAATGAGGAGAAGGTTAAGGGGGAGATTGAATCGAGGTGTTGCAAATGACTTTAGGGTTTGCGATGGGGGATGGGAGTCAATGAGGAGAAGGTTACGGGAGATGGAATCGAGACGTTCCCAATGGGGGAAGGGTTTGCGATGGGAGATGGGAGTCACTGAGGAGAAGGTTAAGGGGGAGATTTGATCGCGGTGTTCCAAATGGGGGAAGGGTTTGCGATGGGAGTCAATGAGGAGAAGGTTAAGGAGGAGATTGAATCGAGACGTTCCAAATGGGGGAAGGGTTTGCGATGGGAGACGGGAGTCAATGAGGAGAAGGTTAAGGGGGAGATTGAATCGAGGCGTTCCCAATGGGGGAAGGGTTTGCGATGGGATTCAATGAGGAGAAGGTTAAGGGGGAGATTGAATCGAGACGTTCCCAGTGGGGGAAGGTTTTGCGATGGGAGACGGGAGTCAATGAGGAGAAGGTTAAGGGGGAGATTGAATCGAGGCGTTCCAAATGGGGGAAGGGTTTGCGATGGGAGACGGGAGTGAATGAGGTGAAGGTTGAGGGGGAGATTGAATCGAGACGTTCCCAATGGGGGAAGGGTTTGCGATGGGAGACGGGAGTCAATGAGGAGAAGCTGAGTTCCCAGCGACAGGAGGGTCGGGCACGGGAGGGACACACAGATCGGGAAAGCGATCGGGAAAAGAATCAGAGGACGGGAGTGGGTGGGGTGGGAGACGAGCGAACATTTATTTCTGACACAGTGAGTTGTTGTGATGGGGGAGGGGCTGCCAGAAAGGGCGGAGGAAGCAGATTCAACAGGACCCTTTGGAAAGGACCGGTATAGAAGCGAGGGGTTGAATGACCTCCTCCTGTTGCCTCACTGGCGGGGGATCGAGGAATTGGAGGTGGGCTCGGTAGATTGTCCTCAACATGTCGCACTGCCTCTTCCCGAGTCTTTGCGTATCGCCCGCGCTCGATGCTGTCCGAGGTTGGCCAATCTTCGCCCGCGCGTTAGCGAAGAATTCATTGACGGAAAAGCTTGCGAGGAGGTGAGGGTTCTTCACTCGCGAAGGTAACACTGCCACTGTCGTTTCGAGAGCGGTCCGTCCTTCTTCAGCGTCGATCGCCAAACCGAGCGTCGTCACTGCATCCGCTGAGGACCACTGCAGGTTACGCCCCTCTTGTGGTGGTGAAGGTCAGGGGGTTGCCCCGGAGCCGTTTCCAACGACCCCCTGCATCTTTGTAGCACCTTCCGCCCCACTATAACATGCCCAGGACCCTTCCCGGGCAGAATGACTGAACACAAAGCTGACTCCCGTGCCTCCAAACGCTCGGTCAGAGAGGGCGGGTTCCAGGAGCATCATAGAGGAGAGGAGGTTGGAGAGAGCTTAGGGAGGCGAAACGGCTGTAGGTATACCTGGCGATTGGCGGGGGGGGGGATAATGTGCGAGAGGCCGGAATCGGAGGCGGGGAGACAGAAGACCAGAATATGTAGGTGAAGATTCCACCGATTCACTCCCCTCTCCGAGAAGACAATCCTCTTCATCTCTGCCTTCAATGCACCACCCCCACACTCGGAGATTGTCCTCTCTGGTCCTAGACTCTCCCACAAGAGGAAACATCCTCTCAATATCGACCCGGTCAAACCCCCCCGAGAATCCTCCCTGTCTCAAGAAGGTCGCCCCCTCATTCTTCACTCCAATCAGTTCAGGTCGCAACCTACTCAACCTCTCCTCATCTAATAACCTCTCCCTACCCGGGATCGAGCGAGTGAACCTCCTCTGGATCGCCTCGATAATCTTTCCTTAGATCTGGGGACCAAAACAGTTCTCGTCATTCTTGCTCTGGTTCTAACTGGAGCCTTGCGTGTCGGAGGATAGACTGAGAGGGAGGGAAGGGGTGCGAGGAAGGGAGGGATTTGAAGAGGAGGATGAGAATTGTAGGGGCTGGAGGAGGTTACAGAGATAGGGAGGGAGGTGGGTGCGAGGGAGGGATTTGAACAGGAGGATGAGAATTGTAGGGGCTGGAGGAGGTTACAGACATAGGGAGGGAGGGGGGCGAGGGAGGGATTTGAAGAGGAGGATGAGAATTGTAGGGGCTGGAGGAGGTTACAGAGACAGGGAGGGAGGGATTTGAACAGGAGGATGGGAATTGTAGGGGCTGGAGGAGGTTACAGAGATAGGGAGGGAGGGGGCGAGGGAGGGATTTGAACAGGAGGATGAGAATTGTCGGGGCTGGAGGAGGTTACAGAGATAGGGAGGGGGCGAGGGAGGGATTTGAACAGGAGGAGGAGAATTGTCGGGGCTGGAGGAGGTGACAGAGATAGAGAGGGAGGGAGTGATTTGAACAGGAGGATGAGAATTGTAGGGGCTGGAGGAGGTTACAGAGATAGGGAGGGAGGGAGGGGGAGAGGGATTTGAACAGGAGGATGAGAATTGTAGGGGCTGGAGGAGGTTACAGAGATAGGGAGGGAGGGGAGCGAGGGAGGGATTTGAACATGAGGATGAGAATTTTAGGGGCTGGAGGAGGTTACAGAGATAGGGAGGGATTTGAACAGGAGGATGAGAATTGTAGGGGCGTGAGGAGGTTGCAGAGATAGGGAGGGAGGGGGCGAGGGAGGGATTTGAAGAGGAGGATGGGGATTTGTAGGGGCTGGAAGAGGTTACAGAGATAGGGAGGGAGGGGGTGCGAGGGAGGGATTTGAATAGGAGGATGAGAATTGTAGGTGCTGGAGGAGGTTACAGAGATAGGGAGGGAGGGGGCGAGGGAGGGATTTGAACAGGAGGATGAGAATTGTAGGGGCTGGAGGGGGTTACAGAGATAGGGAGGGAGGGGGGCGAGGGAGGGATTTGAAGAGGAGGATGAGAATTGTAGGGGCTGGAGGAGGTTACAGAGATAGGGAGGGAGGGGGTGAGGGTGGGATTTGAACAGGAGGATGGGAATTGTCGGGGCTGGAGGAGGTTACTGAGATAGGGAGGGAGGGAGGGAGGGGGCGACGGAAAGATTTGATCAGGGCCCCTCAGTACTGGTACCCAGGGCGGGGGGGTTGGCCTGGATTATGGAGCTCAAATCCTAGAGTATAGACATCTCCCTCCGACAGTGCAGCGCTCCCTCAGTACTGAAACCGGGGGGGAGTGTCGGCCTGGATTATAGCGCTCAAATCCTAGAGTATAGACACCTCCCTCCGACAGTGCAGCGCTACCTCAGTACTGGCACCGGGGGGGAGTGTGGGCCTGGATTATGGAGCTCAAATCCTAGAGTATAGACATCTCCCTCCGACAGTGCAGCGCTCCCTCAGTACTGGCACCGGGGGGAGTGTGGGCCTGGATTATGGAGCTCAAATCCTAGAGTATAGACACCTCCCTCCGACAGTGCAGCGCTACCTCAGTACTGGCACCGGGGGGAGTGTGGGCCTGGATTATGGAGCTCAAATCCTAGAGTATAGACATCTACCCCCGACAGTGCGGCGCTCCCTCAGTACTGGCACCGGGGGGGGAGTGTCGGCCTGGATTATGGAGCTCAAATCCTAGAGAATAGACATCTCCCTCCGACAGTGCGGCGCTCCCTCAGTACTGGCACCAGGGGGGGAGTGTCGGCCTGGATTATGGAGCTCAAATCCAAGAGTATATACATCTCCCTCTGACAGTGCAGCGCTCCCTCAGTGCTGGCACCGGGGGGAGCATCGGCCTGGATTATAGCGCTCAAATCCTAGAGTATAGACATCTCCCTCCGACAGTGCAGCGCTACCTCAGTACTGGCACCGGGGGGGAGTGTCGGCCTGGATTATGGAGCTCAAATCCTCGAGTATAGACATCTCCCTCCGACAGTGCGGCACTCCCTCAGTACTGGCACCGGGGGGGGGAGTGTCGGCCTGGATTATGGAGCTCAAATCCGAGAGTATAGACATCTCCCTCCGACAGTGCAGCGCTCCCTCAGTACTGGCACCGGGGGGAGTGTTGGGCCTGGATTGTGGAGCTCAAATCCGAGAGTATAGACATCTCCCTCCGACAGTGCGGCGCTCCCTCAATACTGGCACCGGGGGGAGTGTGGGCCTGGATTATGGAGCTCAAATCCTAGAGTATAGACATCTCCCTCCGACAGTGCGGCACTCCCTCAGTACTGGCACCGGGGGGTCGGGGGGAATGTTACGATCGGGTCAGCCCGGACCCTCCGGGGCCCACAGTGTACGGGGCTCCGACCCGGGTTCCGCCCCTTCTTCTCCAAACCACCTTTGCCTCCTAATTGAGGCCTTGCAGACTCTGAATTGGGCTCGTTGAGTCAATTGAGGCTCAATTGGGGAGAGAGAGAGGGGGGGGGGGGGGGGGGTGGGCTTGTTTGTGTGTGTGTTTGAGTCTGCCAAATCACTCGATGTGATTGGGCCAATTGTGGGGGGGGAGGGTGGTGGAGGGTTGGGATTGGCGGGGGAGGGGGAGGGGAGGTGATTGGCGGAGGCGTGTCAGGGCCGAGATTCCATTTGAAGGCCCAACTCTGGGAGACGAGTGTTGTTTGCTCGATTTGAAGGGAGTAGTTTCCTTTTTCCTTAAAGACTTCCCTGCCTAAGCGCAGCCTCTGAGTGACACCCGTGCCAACTCCATCGAAGCCCCGGGTTCCTCTGCAGCGTTCCGGAGTTTCCTGTCTCCCTCGCGCCCCTTGTCCGTGAAGAGTTCTCCGATGGGCAACGCAGGGCCAGCTCGCCCTTGGGGAGCCCGGTACGAGCGAGGTGGAGGTGAAGGAGGTGAAGGGACCACGTCGACCCCGGGGGGGCCCAACGTCCGTCTCCGCCCGCCAGAGGGCCCCCTCGCTCGCCGGGGCCCGAACCGGCTCGTCGGCCTGCTGGAGGGGGCCGTCGACGGCCTGCTGCGGTATCTGGGGGTCGCCCCGGGCGGGGCACCGCTCCGGGAGTTCGTGGCGGTCTACCAGAGGCGGAGCAAGGCGCCCGAGGAGGTGGCGGAGGAGGAGGCGGCGGCGGCGGACGAGGAGGAGGAGAAAGTGGAGGAGGAGGCGGCGGACGAGGAGGCGGATGTGCATGCCCCCGATCAAATGGGGCGCGGGGCCCTGCGAGAGCCTGACCACCGCGATTGACCTACGACCTTGGCGAGCGAGCCCCCCCCTCCCTCGAGAACACTTTGGGAGTCTGACTGTGTTCGTGTCCGCGTCTGTCCTCGTCCCCACCCCACCGACACCCCCCTCGGGGGGGGGAGGGGGCCACTTTGGGATTTACAGAATGACTTGTGGTCTGTCCGTCCGTCGTTTTTCCGGCTCCGTGCATTGTCGGGAGGGGGGTGGGGGAGCGGGGGGGGGGGGGGTGGTTTGATGGAATGCGGGACGTTTTTTTTGGGGGGGGGGGTGGTGAGGGCCGATAGTCTAACTGGCGTGTCTCCGTTCCCGCCCAGCTCCCCGCTGGGTCCTGAGTATGTTTGTCCTTTGCTGCTGTTTTTAAACTCGTCGTGATGTAGCACCGGGGTGGGGGGGGTGGTTCGGAGAGGGGGTGGATGTGTGGGGGGGGGGGGGGGGGGGGGTGGTGCAGAGAGAGGGAGGGGGGTGGGGGTCGGATCTGATCTGACCCCAATTGTCCAAAATCATTGTGGGCAGTGAGTAAGTGAGAGATCTCTGTCTGTCTCTCTGTCTCTGTCTCTCTCTCTCTGGCTCTCTCTCTGACTCCGTGTCTCTCTTTCTCTGTCTATCTGTCTGTCTGTCTCTCTCTGTGCGTCTCTGTCTGTCTCTCTATGTCTCTCTCTGCCTCTCTCTCTGCCTCTCTCTCTGCCTCTCTCTCTGCCTCTCTCTGTGTGTCTCTGTCTCTCTGTGTGTCTCTGTCTCTCTGTGTGTCTCTGTCTCTCTGTCTGTCTCTCTGTGTCTCTCTCTGTCTGTCTGTCTGTCTGTCTGTCTCTCTCCAACTCAAATATTAGCCACATTAATCTACACTATTGATTTATAATATCTTTAAATCTGTTATTAGTCACTCATTAATCTGCAATATTCATTATGTGCGGCACGGTCGCACAGTGGTTAGCACTGTTGCTTCACAGCTCCAGAGTCCCAGGTTCGATTCCCGGCTTGGGTCACTGTCTGTGCGGAGTCTGCACGTCCTCCCCGTGTGTGCGTGGGTTTCCTCCGGGTGCTCCGGTTTCCTCCCACAGTCCAAAGATGTGCTGTTGGGTGAATTGGACATTCTGAACTCTCCCTCTGTGTACCCGAACAGGCGCCGGAGTGTGGAGACTAGGGGATTTTCACAGCAACTTCATTGTAGTGTTAACAAAGCCTACTTGTGACAATAAAGATTATATTAAAAAATATCTTGATCTAATATTTAATATAATATCTTTAAATCTAATATTAGTCACACATTAATCTACAATATTGATAATATCTTTAAATCTAATATTAGTCACACATTAATCTACAATATTGATAATATCTTTAAATCTAATCTTAGTCACACATTAATCTACAATATTGATAATATCTTTAAATCTAATATCAGTCACACATTAATCTACAATATTGATAATATCTTTCAATCTAATATCAGTCACACATTAATCTACAATATTGATAATATCTTTAAATCTAATATTAGTCACATTAATCTACAATATTGATAATATCTTTAAATCTAATATTAGTCACACATTAATCTACAATATTGATAATATCTTTAAATCTAATATTAGTCACACATTAATCTACAATATTGATAATATCTTAATCTAATATTAGTCACACATTAATCTAATATATTGATAATATCTTAATCTAATATTAGTCACACATTAATCTACAATATTGATAATATCTTTAAATCTAATATTAGTCACACATTAATCTACAATCTTGATAATATCTTTAAATCTAATATTAGTCACACATTAATCTACAATATTGATAATATCTTTGAATCTAATATTAGTCACACATTAATCTACAATATTGATAATATCGTTAAATCTAATATTAGTCACACATTAATCTACAATATTGATAATATCTTTAAATCTAATATCAGTCACACATAAATCTACAATATTGATAATAGTCACACATTAATCTACAATATTGATAATATCTTTAAATCTAATATCAGTCAGACATTAATCTACAATATTGATAATATCTTTAAATCTAATATCAGTCACACATTAATCTACAATCTTGATAATATCTTTAAATCTAATATTAGTCACACATTAATCTACAATATTGATAATATCTTTAAATCTAATATTAGTCACACATTAATCTACAATATTGATAATATCTTTAAATCTAATATTAGTCACACATTAATCTACAATATTGATAATATCTTTAAATCTAATATTAGTCACACATTAACCTACAATATTGATAATATCTTTAAATCTAATATTAGTCACACATTAATCTACAATATTGATAATATCTTTAAATCTAATATTAGTCACACATTAATCTACAATATTGATAATATCTTTAATTCTAATATTAGTCACACATTAATCTACAATATTGATAATATCTTTAAATCTAATATTAGTCACACATTAATCTACAATATTGATAATATCTTTAAATCTAATATCAGTCACACATTAATCTACAATATTGATAATATCTTTCAATCTAATATCAGTCAGACATTAATCTACAATATTGATAATATCTTTCAATCTAATATCAGTCACACATTAATCTACAATCTTGATAATATCTTTAAATCTAATATTAGTCACACATTAATCTACAATATTGATAATATCTTTAAATCTAATATTAGTCACACATTAATCTACAATATTGATAATATCTTTAAATCTAATATCAGTCACACATTAATCTACAATATTGATAATATCTTTCAATCTAATATTAGTCACACATTAACCTACAATATTGATAATATCTTTAAAACTAATATTAGTCACACATTAATCTACAATATTGGTAATATCTTTAAATCTAATATTAGTCACACATTAATCTACAATATTGATAATATCTTTAAATCGAATATTAGTCACACATTAATCTACAATATTGATAATATCTTTAAAACTAATATTAGTCACACATTAATCTACAATATTGATAATGTCTTTAAATCTAATATTAGTCACACATTAATCTACAATATTGATAATATCTTTAAAACTAATATTAGTCACACATTAATCTACAATATTTAATATATCTTGAAATCTAATATTAGTCACATATTAATCTACAATATTGATATTATCTTTAAATCTAATATTAGTCACACATTAATCTACAATCTTGATAATATCTTTAAATCTAATATTAGTCACACATTAATCTACAATCTTGATAATATCTTTAAATCTAATATTAGTCACACATTAATCTACAATATTGATAATATCTTTCAATCTAATATTAGTCACACATTAATCTACAATATTGATAATATCTTTCAATCTAATATTAGTCACACATTAATCTACAATATTGATAATATCAGTCACACATTAATCTGCAATATTGATAATATCTTTAAATCTAATATTAGTCACACATTAATCTACAATATTGATAATATCTTTAAATCTAATATTAGTCACACATTAATCTACAATATTTAATATAATATCTTTAAATCTAATATTAGTCACACATTAATCTACAATATTGATAATATCTTTAAATCTAATATTAGTCACACATTAATCTACAATATTTAATATAATATCTTTGAATCTAATATTAGTCACACATTAATCTACAATATTGATAATATCTTTAAATCTAATATTAGTCACACATTAATCTACAATATTTAATATAATATCTTTAAATCTAATATTAGTCACACATTAATCTACAATATTTAATATAATATCTTTAAATCTAATATTAGTCACACATTAATCTACAATATTGATAATATCTTTCAATCTAATATTAGTCACACATTAATCTACAATATTGATAATATCTTTAAATCTAATATCAGTCACACAGTAATCTACAATATTGATAATATCTTTAAATCTAATATTAGTCACACATTAATCTACAATATTGATAATATATTTAAATCTAATATTAGTCACACATTAATCTACAATATTGATAATATCTTTAAATCTAATATTAGTCACACATTAACCTACAATATTGATAATATCTTTAAATCTAATATTAGTCACACATTAATCTACAATATTGATAATATCTTTAAATCTAATATTAGTCACACATTAATCTACAATATTGATAATATCTTTAATTCTAATATTAGTCACACATTAATCTACAATATTGATAATATCTTTAAATCTAATATTAGTCACACATTAATCTACAATATTGATAATATCTTTAAATCTAATATTAGTCACACATTAACCTACAATATTGATAATATCTTTAAATCTAATATTAGTCACACATTAATCTACAATATTGATAATATCTTTAAATCTAATATTAGTCACACATTAATCTACAATATTGATAATATCTTTAAATCTAATATTAGTCACACATTAACCTACAATATTGATAATATCTTTAAATCTAATATTAGTCACACATTAATCTACAATATTGATAATATCTTTAAATCTAATATTAGTCACACATTAATCTACAATATTGATAATATCTTTAATTCTAATATTAGTCACACATTAATCTACAATATTGATAATATCTTTAAATCTAATATTAGTCACACATTAATCTACAATATTGATAATATCTTTAAATCTAATATCAGTCAGACATTAATCTACAATATTGATAATATCTTTCAATCTAATATCAGTCAGACATTAATCTACAATATTGATAATATCTTTCAATCTAATATGAGTCACACATTAATCTACAATATTGATAATATCTTTCAATCTAATATTAGTCACACATTAACCTACAATATTGATAATATCTTTAAAACTAATATTAGTCACACATTAATCTACAATATTGGTAATATCTTTCAATCTAATATTAGTCACACATTAATCTACAATCTTGATAATATCTTTAAATCTAATATTAGTCACACATTAATCTACAATATTGATAATATCTTTAAATCTAATATTAGTCACACATTAATCTACAATATTGATAATATCTTTAAATCTAATATCAGTCACACATTAATCTACCATATTGATAATATATTTAGATCTAATATTAGTCACACATTAATCTACAATATTGATAATATCTTTAAATCTAATATTAGTCACACATTAATCTACAATATTGGTAATATCTTTAAATCTAATATTAGTCACACCTTAATCTACAATATTGATTATATCTTTAAATCTAATATTAGTCACACATTAATCTACAATATTGATAATATCTTTCAATCTAATATTAGTCACACATTAATCTACAATATTGATATTATCTTTAAATCTAATATTAGTCACACATTAATCTACAATCTTGATAATATCTTTCAATCTAATATTAGTCACACATTAACCTACAATATTGATAATATCTTTAAATCTAATATCAGTCACACATTAATCTACAATATTGATAATATCTTTAAATCTAATATTAGTCACACATTAATCTACAATATTGGTAATATCTTTAAATCTAATATTAGTCACACATTAATCTACAATATTGATAATATCTTTAAATATAATATCAGTCACACATTAATCTACAATATTGATAATATCTTTAAATCTAATATCAGTCACACATTAATCTACAATATTGATAATATCATTAAATCTAATATTAGTCACACATTAATCTACAATCTTGATAATATCTTTAAATCGAATATTAGTCACACATTAATCTACAATATTGATAATATCTTTAAAACTAATATCAGTCACACATTAATCTACAATATTGATAATATCTTTAAATCGAATATTAGTCACACATTAATCTACAATATTGATAATATCTTTAAAACTAATATTAGTCACACATTAATCTACAATATTGATAATGTCTTTAAATCTAATATGAGTCACACATTAATCTACAATATTGATAATATCTTAATCTAATATTAGTCACACATTAATCTACAATATTGATAATATCTTTAAATCTAATATTAGTCACACATTAATCTACAATATTGATAATATCTTTCAATCTAATATTAGTCACACATTAATCTACAATATTGATAATATCTTTAAATCTAATATTAGTCACACATTAATCTACAATATTGATAATATCTTTAAATCTAATATTAGTCACACATTAATCTACAATATTGATAATATCTTTAAATCTAATATCAGTCACACATTAATCTACAATATTGATAATATCTTTAAATCTAATATCAGTCACACATTAATCTACAATATTGATAATATCTTTAAATCTAATATTAGTCACACATTAATCTACAATATTGATAATATCAGTCACACATTAATCTACAATATTGATAATATCTTTCAATCTAATATTAGTCACACATTAATCTACAGTATTGATAATATCTTTAAATCTAATATTAGTCACACATTAATCTACAATATTGATAATATCTTTAAATCAAATATTAGTCACACATTAATCTACAATATTGATAATATCTTTCAATCTAATATTAGTCACACATTAATCTGCAATATTGATAATATCTTTAAATCTAATATTAGTCACACATAAATCTACAATATTGATAATATCTTTAAATCTAATATTAGTCACACATTAATCTACAATATTGATAATATCTTTAAATCTAATATTAGTCACACCTTAATCTACAATATTGATAATATCTTTAAATCTAATATTAGTCACACATTAATCTACAATATTGATAATATCTTTAAATCTAATATTAGTCACACCTTAATCTACAATATTGATAATATCTTTAAATCTAATATTAGTCACACATTAATCTACAATATTGATAATATCTTTAAATCTAATATTAGTCACACATTAATCTACAATATTGGTAATATCTTTAAATCTAATATTAGTCACACATTAATCTACAATATTGATAATACCTTTAAATCTAATATTAGTCACACATTAATCTACAATATTGATAATATCTTTAAATCTAATATTAGTCACACATTAATCTACAATATTGATAATATCTTTAAATCTAATATTAGTCACACATTAACCTACAATATTGATAATATCTTTAAAACTAATATTAGTCACACATTAATCTACAATATTGGTAATATCTTTAAATCTAATATTAGTCACACATTAATCTACAATATTGATAATATCTTTAAATCTAATATTAGTCACACATTAATCTACAATCTTGATAATATCTTTAAATCTAATATTAGTCACACATTAATCTACAATATTGATAATATCTTTAAATCTAATATTAGTCACACATTAATCTACAATATTGATAATATCTTTAAATCTAATATTAGTCACACATTAATCTACAATATTGATAATATCTTTAAATCTAATCAGTCACACATTAATCTACCATATTGATAATATATTTAGATCTAATATTAGTCACACATTAATCTACAATATTGATAATATCTTTAAATCTAATATCAGTCACACATTAATCTACAATATTGATAATATCTTTAAATCTAATATTAGTCACACATTAATCTACAATATTGATAATATCTTTCAATCTAATATTAGTCACACATTAACCTACAATATTGATAATATCTTTAAATCTAATATTAGTCACACATTAATCTACAATATTGGTAATATCTTTTAATCTAATATTAGTCACACATTAATCTACAATATTGATAATATCTTTAAATCGAATATTAGTCACACATTAATCTACAATATTGATAATATCTTTAAAACTAATATTAGTCACACATTAATCTACAATATTGATAATGTCTTTAAATCTAATATTAGTCACACATTAATCTACAATATTGATAATATCTTTAAAACTAATATTAGTCACACATTAATCTACAATATTTAATATATCTTGAAATCTAATATTAGTCACATATTAATCTACAATATTGATATTATCTTTAAATCTAATATTAGTCACACATTAATCTACAATCTTGATAATATCTTTAAATCTAATATTAGTCACACATTAATCT
The DNA here is from genome assembly GCF_047496885.1 of Scyliorhinus torazame. NCBI lineage: Eukaryota > Metazoa > Chordata > Chondrichthyes > Carcharhiniformes > Scyliorhinidae > Scyliorhinus > Scyliorhinus torazame. The sequence goes on along the minus strand of NC_092729.1, from coordinate 86,226,365 downwards.
ACAATCTTGATAATATCTTTAAATCTAATATTAGTCACACATTAATCTACAATATTGATAGTATCTTTCAATCTAATATTAGTCACACATTAATCTACAATATTGATAATATCTTTCAATCTAATATTAGTCACACATTAATCTACAATATTGATAATATCAGTCACACATTAATCTGCAATATTGATAATATCTTTAAATCTAATATTAGTCACACATTAATCTACAATCTTGATAATATCTTTAAATCTAATATTAGTCACACATTAATCTACAATATTGATAATATCTTTCAATCTAATATTAGTCACACATTAATCTACAATATTGATAATATCTTTCAATCTAATATCAGTCACACATTAATCTACAATATTGATAATATCTTTAAATCTAATATTAGTCACACATTAATCTACAATATTGATAATATCTTTAAATCTAATATTAGTCACACATTAATCTGCAATATTGATAATATCTTTAAATCTAATATTAGTCACACATTAATCTACAATATTTAATATAATATCTTTAAATCTAATATTAGTCACACATTAATCTACAATATTGATAATATCTTTAAATCTAATATTAGTCACACATTAATCTACAATATTTAATATAATATCTTTGAATCTAATATTAGTCACACATTAATCTACAATATTGATAATATCTTTAAATCTAATATTAGTCACACATTAATCTACAATATTTAATATAATATCTTTAAATCTAATATTAGTCACACATTAATCTACAATATTTAATATAATATCTTTAAATCTAATATTAGTCACACATTAATCTACAATATTGATAATATCAGTCACACATTAATCTACAATATTGATAATATCTTTCAATCTAATATTAGTCACACATTAATCTACAATATTGATAATATCTTTCAATCTAATATTAGTCACACATTAATCTACAATATTGATAATATCTTTAAAACTAATATTAGTCACACATTAATCTACAATATTGATAATGTCTTTAAATCTAATATTAGTCACACATTAATCTACAATATTGATAATATCTTTAAAACTAATATTAGTCACACATTAATCTACAATATTTAATATATCTTGAAATCTAATATTAGTCACATATTAATCTACAATATTGATATTATCTTTAAATCTAATATTAGTCACACATTAATCTACAATCTTGATAATATCTTTAAATCTAATATTAGTCACACATTAATCTACAATCTTGATAATATCTTTAAATCTAATATTAGTCAGACATTAATCTACAATATTGATAATATCTTTCAATCTAATATTAGTCACACATTAATCTACAATATTGATAATATCTTTCAATCTAATATTAGTCACACATTAATCTACAATATTGATAATATCAGTCACACATTAATCTGCAATATTGATAATATCTTTAAATCTAATATTAGTCACACATTAATCTACAATCTTGATAATATCTTTAAATCTAATATTAGTCACACATTAATCTACAATATTGATAATATTTTTCAATCTAATATTAGTCACACATTAATCTACAATATTGATAATATCTTTCAATCTAATATCAGTCACACATTAATCTACAATATTGATAATATCTTTAAATCTAATATTAGTCACACATTAATCTACAATATTGATAATATCTTTAAATCTAATATTAGTCACACATTAATCTGCAATATTGATAATATCTTTAAATCTAATATTAGTCACACATTAATCTACAATATTTAATATAATATCTTTAAATCTAATATTAGTCACACATTAATCTACAATATTGATAATATCTTTAAATCTAATATTAGTCACACATTAATCTACAATATTTAATATAATATCTTTGAATCTAATATTAGTCACACATTAATCTACAATATTGATAATATCTTTAAATCTAATATTAGTCACACATTAATCTACAATATTTAATATAATATCTTTAAATCTAATATTAGTCACACATTAATCTACAATATTTAATATAATATCTTTAAATCTAATATTAGTCACACATTAATCTACAATATTGATAATATCAGTCACACATTAATCTACAATATTGATAATATCTTTCAATCTAATATTAGTCACACATTAATCTACAATATTGATAATATCTTTCAATCTAATATTAGTCACACATTAATCTACAATATTGATAATATCTTTAAATCTAATATTAGTCACACATTAATCTACAATATTGATAATATCTTTAAATCTAATATTAGTCACACATTAACCTACAATATTGATAATATCTTTAAATCTAATATTAGTCACACATTAACCTACAATATTGATAATATCTTTAAATCTAATATTAGTCACACATTAATCTACAATATTGATAATATCTTTAAATCTAATATCAGTCAGACATTAATCTACAATATTGATAATATCTTTCAATCTAATATTAGTCACACATTAACCTACAATATTGATAATATCTTTAAAACTAATATTAGTCACACATTAATCTACAATATTGGTAATATCTTTAAATCTAATATTTGTCACACATTAATCTACAATCTTGATAATATCTTTAAATCTAATATTAGTCACACATTAATCTACAATATTGATAATATCTTTAAATCTAATATTAGTCACACATTAATCTACAATATTGATAATATCTTTAAATCTAATATCAGTCACACATTAATCTACCATATTGATAATATATTTAGATCTAATATTAGTCACACATTAATCTACAATATTGATAATATCTTTAAATCTAATATTAGTCACACATTAATCTACAATATTGGTAATATCTTTAAATCTAATATTAGTCACACCTTAATCTACAATATTGATAATATCTTTAAATCTAATATTAGTCACACATTAATCTACAATATTGATAATATCTTTCAATCTAATATTAGTCACACATTAATCTACAATATTGATATTATCTTTAAATCTAATATTAGTCACACATTAATCTACAATCTTGATAATATCTTTCAATCTAATATTAGTCACACATTAACCTACAATATTGATAATATCTTTAAATCTAATATCAGTCACACATTAATCTACAATATTGATAATATCTTTAAATCTAATATTAGTCACACATTAATCTACAATATTGGTAATATCTTTAAATCTAATATTAGTCACACATTAATCTACAATATTGATAATATCTTTAAATATAATATCAGTCACACATTAATCTACAATATTGATAATATCTTTAAATCTAATATCAGTCACACATTAATCTACAATATTGATAATATCATTAAATCTAATATTAGTCACACATTAATCTACAATCTTGATAATATCTTTAAATCGAATATTAGTCACACATTAATCTACAATATTGATAATATCTTTAAAACTAATATCAGTCACACATTAATCTACAATATTGATAATATCTTTAAATCGAATATTAGTCACACATTAATCTACAATATTGATAATATCTTTAAAACTAATATTAGTCACACATTAATCTACAATATTGATAATGTCTTTAAATCTAATATGAGTCACACATTAATCTACAATATTGATAATATCTTAATCTAATATTAGTCACACATTAATCTACAATATTGATAATATCTTTAAATCTAATATTAGTCACACATTAATCTACAATATTGATAATATCTTTCAATCTAATATTAGTCACACATTAATCTACAATATTGATAATATCTTTAAATCTAATATTAGTCACACATTAATCTACAATATTGATAATATCTTTAAATCTAATATTAGTCACACATTAATCTACAATATTGATAATATCTTTCAATCTAATATTAGTCACACATTAATCTACAATATTGATAATATCTTTAAATCTAATATCAGTCACACATTAATCTACAATATTGATAATATCTTTAAATCTAATATCAGTCACACATTAATCTATAATATTGATAATATCTTTAAAACTAATATTAGTCACACATTAATCTACAATATTGATAATATCTTTAAATCTAATATTAGTCACACATTAATCTACAATATTGATAATATCTTTAAATCTAATATCAGTCACACATTAATCTACAATACTGATAATATCTTTAAATCTAATATCAGTCACACATTAATCTATAATATTGATAATATCTTTAAAACTAATATTAGTCACACATTAATCTACAATATTGATAATATCTTTCAATCTAATATTAGTCACACATTAATCTACAATATTGATAATATCTTTAAATCTAATATTAGTCACACATTAATCTACAATATTGATAATATCTTTAAATCTAATATTAGTCACACATTAATCTACAATATTGATAATATCTTTCAATCTAATATTAGTCACACATTAATCTACAATATTGATAATATCTTTAAATCTAATATCAGTCACACATTAATCTACAATATTGATAATATCTTTAAATCTAATATCAGTCACACATTAATCTACAATATTGATAATATCTTTAAATCTAATATTAGTCACACATTAATCTACAATATTGATAATATCAGTCACACATTAATCTACAATATTGATAATATCTTTCAATCTAATATTAGTCACACATTAATCTACAGTATTGATAATATCTTTAAATCTAATATTAGTCACACATTAATCTACAATATTGATAATATCTTTAAATCTAATATTAGTCACACATTAATCTACAATATTGATAATATCTTTCAATCTAACATTAGTCACACATTAATCTGCAATATTGATAATATCTTTAAATCTAATATTAGTCACACATAAATCTACAATATTGATAATATCTTTAAATCTAATATTAGTCACACATTAATCTACAATATTGATAATATCTTTAAATCTAATATTAGTCACACCTTAATCTACAATATTGATAATATCTTTAAATCTAATATTAGTCACACATTAATCTACAATATTGATAATATCTTTAAATCTAATATTAGTCACACCTTAATCTACAATATTGATAATATCTTTAAATCTAATATTAGTCACACATTAATCTACAATATTGATAATATCTTTAAATCTAATATTAGTCACACATTAATCTACAATATTGGTAATATCTTTAAATCTAATATTAGTCACACATTAATCTACAATATTGATAATATCTTTAAATCTAATATTAGTCACACATTAATCTATAATATTGATAATATCTTTAAATCTAATATTAGTCACACATCAATCTACAATATTTAATATATCTTTAAATCTAATATTAGTCACACCTTAATCTACAATATTGATAATATCTTTAAATCTAATATTAGTCACACATTAATCTACAATATTGATAATATCTTTAAATCTAATATCAGTCACACATTAATCTACAATATTGATAATATCTTTAAATCTAATATTAGTCACACATTAATCTACAATATTGGTAATATCTTTAAATCTAATATTAGTCACACATTAATCTACAGTATTGATAATATCTTTAAATCTAATATTAGTCACACATTAATCTACAATATTGGTAATATCTTTAAATCTAATATCAGTCACACATTAATCTACAATATTGATAATATCTTTAAATCTAATATTAGTCACACATTAATCTACAATATTTAATATAATATCTTTAAATCTAATATCAGTCACACATTAATCTATAATATTGATAATATCTTTAAATCTAATATTAGTCACACATTAATCTACAATGTTGATAATATCATTAAATCTAATATTAGTCACACATTAATCTACAATATTGATAATATCTTTAAATCTAATATTAGTCACACATTAATCTACAATATTGATATTATCTTTAAATCTAATATTAGTCACACCTTAATCTACAATATTGATAATATCTTTAAATCTAATATTAGTCACACATTAATCTACAATATTGATAATATCTTTAAATCTAATATCAGTCACACATTAATCTACAATATTGATAATATCTTTAAATCTAATATTAGTCACACATAAATCTACAATATTGATAATATCTTTAAATCTAATATTAGTCACACATTAATCTACAATATTGATAATATCTTTAAATCTAATATTAGTCACACATTAATCTACAATATTGATAATATCTTTAAATCTAATATTAGTCACACATTAATCTATAATGTTGATAATATCTTTAAATCTAATATTAGTCACACATTAATCTACAATATTGATATTATCTTTCAATCTAATATCAGTCACACATTAATCTACAATATTGGTAATATCTTTAAATCTAATATCAGTCACACATTAATCTACAATATTGATAATATCTTTAAATCTAATATTAGTCACACATTAATCTACAATATTGATAATATCTTTAAATCTAATATTAGTCACACATTAATCTACAATATTGATAATATCTTTAAATCTAATATCAGTCACACATTAATCTACAATATTGATAATATCTTTAAATCTAATATCAGTCACACATTAATCTACAATATTGATAATATCTTTAAATCTAATATTAGTCACACATTAATCTACAATATTGATAATATCTTTAAATCTAATATTAGTCACACATAAATCTACAATATTGATAATATCTTTAAATCTAATATTAGTCACACATTAATCTACAATATTGGTAATATCTTTAAATCTAATATCAGTCACACATTAATCTACAATATTTAATATAATATCTTTAAATCTAATATTAGTCACACATTAATCTACAATATTGATAATATCTTTAAATCTAATATTAGTCACACATTAATCTACAATATTGATAATATCTTTAAATCTAATATTAGTCACACATTAATCTATAATGTTGATAATATCTTTAAATCTAATATTAGTCACACATTAATCTACAATATTGATATTATCTTTCAATCTAATATCAGTCACACATTAATCTACAATATTGGTAATATCTTTAAATCTAATATCAGTCACACATTAATCTACAATATTGATAATATCTTTAAATCTAATATTAGTCACACATTAATCTACAATATTGATAATATCTTTCAATCTAATATTAGTCACACATTAATCTACAATATTGGTAATATCTTTAAATCTAATATCAGTCACACATTAATCTACAATATTTAATATAATATCTTTAAATCTAATATTAGTCACACATTAATCTACAATATTGATAATATCTTTAAATCTAATATTAGTCACACATTAATCTACAATATTGATAATATCTTTAAATCTAATATTAGTCACACATTAATCTATAATGTTGATAATATCTTTAAATCTAATATTAGTCACACATTAATCTACAATATTGATATTATCTTTCAATCTAATATCAGTCACACATTAATCTACAATATTGGTAATATCTTTAAATCTAATATCAGTCACACATTAATCTACAATATTGATAATATCTTTAAATCTAATATCAGTCACACATTAATCTACAATATTGATAATATCTTTAAATCTAATATCAGTCACACATTAATCTACAATATTGATAATATCTTTAAATCTAATATTAGTCACACATTAATCTACAATATTGGTAATATCTTTAAATCTAATATCAGTCACACATTAATCTACAATATTGATAATATCTTTAAATCTAATATTAGTCACACATTAATCTACAATATTGATTCTAAATTCTTTAAATCTAATATCAGTCACACATTAATCTACAATATTGATAATATCTTTAAATCTAATATCAGTCACACATTAATCTATAATATTGATAATATCTTTAAAACTAATATTAGTCACACATTAATCTACAATATTGATAATATCTTTAAATCTAATATTAGTCACACATTAATCTACAATATTGATAATATCTTTAAATCTAATATCAGTCACACATTAATCTACAATACTGATAATATCTTTAAATCTAATATCAGTCACACATTAATCTATAATATTGATAATATCTTTAAAACTAATATTAGTCACACATTAATCTACAATATTGATAATATCTTTCAATCTAATATTAGTCACACATTAATCTACAATATTGATAATATCTTTAAATCTAATATTAGTCACACATTAATCTACAATATTGATAATATCTTTAAATCTAATATTAGTCACACATTAATCTACAATATTGATAATATCTTTCAATCTAATATTAGTCACACATTAATCTACAATATTGATAATATCTTTAAATCTAATATCAGTCACACATTAATCTACAATATTGATAATATCTTTAAATCTAATATCAGTCACACATTAATCTACAATATTGATAATATCTTTAAATCTAATATTAGTCACACATTAATCTACAATATTGATAATATCAGTCACACATTAATCTACAATATTGATAATATCTTTCAATCTAATATTAGTCACACATTAATCTACAGTATTGATAATATCTTTAAATCTAATATTAGTCACACATTAATCTACAATATTGATAATATCTTTAAATCTAATATTAGTCACACATTAATCTACAATATTGATAATATCTTTCAATCTAACATTAGTCACACATTAATCTGCAATATTGATAATATCTTTAAATCTAATATTAGTCACACATAAATCTACAATATTGATAATATCTTTAAATCTAATATTAGTCACACATTAATCTACAATATTGATAATATCTTTAAATCTAATATTAGTCACACCTTAATCTACAATATTGATAATATCTTTAAATCTAATATTAGTCACACATTAATCTACAATATTGATAATATCTTTAAATCTAATATTAGTCACACCTTAATCTACAATATTGATAATATCTTTAAATCTAATATTAGTCACACATTAATCTACAATATTGATAATATCTTTAAATCTAATATTAGTCACACATTAATCTACAATATTGGTAATATCTTTAAATCTAATATTAGTCACACATTAATCTACAATATTGATAATATCTTTAAATCTAATATTAGTCACACATTAATCTATAATATTGATAATATCTTTAAATCTAATATTAGTCACACATCAATCTACAATATTTAATATATCTTTAAATCTAATATTAGTCACACCTTAATCTACAATATTGATAATATCTTTAAATCTAATATTAGTCACACATTAATCTACAATATTGATAATATCTTTAAATCTAATATCAGTCACACATTAATCTACAATATTGATAATATCTTTAAATCTAATATTAGTCACACATTAATCTACAATATTGGTAATATCTTTAAATCTAATATTAGTCACACATTAATCTACAGTATTGATAATATCTTTAAATCTAATATTAGTCACACATTAATCTACAATATTGGTAATATCTTTAAATCTAATATCAGTCACACATTAATCTACAATATTGATAATATCTTTAAATCTAATATTAGTCACACATTAATCTACAATATTTAATATAATATCTTTAAATCTAATATCAGTCACACATTAATCTATAATATTGATAATATCTTTAAATCTAATATTAGTCACACATTAATCTACAATGTTGATAATATCATTAAATCTAATATTAGTCACACATTAATCTACAATATTGATAATATCTTTAAATCTAATATTAGTCACACATTAATCTACAATATTGATATTATCTTTAAATCTAATATTAGTCACACCTTAATCTACAATATTGATAATATCTTTAAATCTAATATTAGTCACACATTAATCTACAATATTGATAATATCTTTAAATCTAATATCAGTCACACATTAATCTACAATATTGATAATATCTTTAAATCTAATATTAGTCACACATAAATCTACAATATTGATAATATCTTTAAATCTAATATTAGTCACACATTAATCTACAATATTGATAATATCTTTAAATCTAATATTAGTCACACATTAATCTACAATATTGATAATATCTTTAAATCTAATATTAGTCACACATTAATCTATAATGTTGATAATATCTTTAAATCTAATATTAGTCACACATTAATCTACAATATTGATATTATCTTTCAATCTAATATCAGTCACACATTAATCTACAATATTGGTAATATCTTTAAATCTAATATCAGTCACACATTAATCTACAATATTGATAATATCTTTAAATCTAATATTAGTCACACATTAATCTACAATATTGATAATATCTTTAAATCTAATATTAGTCACACATTAATCTACAATATTGATAATATCTTTAAATCTAATATCAGTCACACATTAATCTACAATATTGATAATATCTTTAAATCTAATATCAGTCACACATTAATCTACAATATTGATAATATCTTTAAATCTAATATTAGTCACACATTAATCTACAATATTGATAATATCTTTAAATCTAATATTAGTCACACATAAATCTACAATATTGATAATATCTTTAAATCTAATATTAGTCACACATTAATCTACAATATTGGTAATATCTTTAAATCTAATATCAGTCACACATTAATCTACAATATTTAATATAATATCTTTAAATCTAATATTAGTCACACATTAATCTACAATATTGATAATATCTTTAAATCTAATATTAGTCACACATTAATCTACAATATTGATAATATCTTTAAATCTAATATTAGTCACACATTAATCTATAATGTTGATAATATCTTTAAATCTAATATTAGTCACACATTAATCTACAATATTGATATTATCTTTCAATCTAATATCAGTCACACATTAATCTACAATATTGGTAATATCTTTAAATCTAATATCAGTCACACATTAATCTACAATATTGATAATATCTTTAAATCTAATATTAGTCACACATTAATCTACAATATTGATAATATCTTTCAATCTAATATTAGTCACACATTAATCTACAATATTGGTAATATCTTTAAATCTAATATCAGTCACACATTAATCTACAATATTTAATATAATATCTTTAAATCTAATATTAGTCACACATTAATCTACAATATTGATAATATCTTTAAATCTAATATTAGTCACACATTAATCTACAATATTGATAATATCTTTAAATCTAATATTAGTCACACATTAATCTATAATGTTGATAATATCTTTAAATCTAATATTAGTCACACATTAATCTACAATATTGATATTATCTTTCAATCTAATATCAGTCACACATTAATCTACAATATTGGTAATATCTTTAAATCTAATATCAGTCACACATTAATCTACAATATTGATAATATCTTTAAATCTAATATCAGTCACACATTAATCTACAATATTGATAATATCTTTAAATCTAATATCAGTCACACATTAATCTACAATATTGATAATATCTTTAAATCTAATATTAGTCACACATTAATCTACAATATTGGTAATATCTTTAAATCTAATATCAGTCACACATTAATCTACAATATTGATAATATCTTTAAATCTAATATTAGTCACACATTAATCTACAATATTGATTCTAAATTCTTTAAATCTAATATCAGTCACACATTAATCTACAATATTGATAATATCTTTAAATCTAATATTAGTCACACATTAATCTACAATATTGGTAATATCTTTAAATCTAATATCAGTCACACATTAATCTACAATATTGATAATATCTTTAAATCTAATATCAGTCACACATTAATCTACAATATTGGTAATATCTTTAAATCTAATATCAGTCACACATTAATCTACAATATTGATAATATCTTTCAATCTAATATTAGTCACACATTAATCTACAATATTGATAATATCTTTAAATCTAATATTAGTCACACATTAATCTACAATATTGATAATATCTTTGAATCTAATATCAGTCACACATTAATCTACAATATTGATATTATCTTTAAATCGAATATTAGTCACACATTAATCTACAATATTGATAATATCTTTAAATCTAATATTAGTCACACATTAATCTACAATATTGATAATATCTTTAAATCTAATATCAGTCACACATTAATCTACAATATTGATATTATCTTTAAATCTAATATTAGTCACACATTAATCTACAATATTGATAATATCTTTCAATCTAATATTAGTCACACATTAATCTACAATATTGATAATATCTTTAAATCTAATATCAGTCACACATTAATCTACAATATTGATATTATCTTTAAATCTAATATTAGTCACACATTAATCTACAATATTGATAATATCTTTCAATCTAATATTAGTCACACATTAATCTACAATATTGATAATATCTTTAAATCTAATATTAGTCACACATTAATCTACAATATTGATAATATCTTTAAATCTAATATTAGTCACACATTAATCTACAATATTGATAATATCTTTCAATCTAATATTAGTCACACATTAATCTACAATATTGATAATATCTTTAAATCTAATATCAGTCACACATTAATCTACAATATTGATAATATCTTTAAATCTAATATTAGTCACACATTAATCTACAATATTGATAATATCTTTAAACCTAATATCAGTCACACATTAATCTACAATATTGATAATATCTTTAAATCTAATATTAGTGACACATTAATCTACAATATTGATAATATCTTTAAATCTAATATCAGTCACACATTAATCTACAATATTGATAATATCTTTAAATCTAATATTAGTCACACATTAATCTACAATATTGATAATATCTTTAAATCTAATATCAGTCACACATTAATCTACAATATTGATAATATCTTTAAATCTAATATTAGTCACATTAATCTACAATATTGATTCTAATATCTTTAAATCTATTAGTCACACAATCTACAATATTTAATGCAATGTCATCGAATTTATGATATTTATTATAAAATCTTTAAATCTAATATTTGTCACGTGAATTTATAACATTAATCGATCAGATTTATGATATTTCCAATTCCGATGTGAGTTAATCATGGATCTCGGTGGTTAACATGGGAGTGAACGGGGAGCAATGGCGGCCCCGTCGCCCCACAGTGCATCGCGGCGCTGGGCAGGCCCCGCCGCGGCTGAGCGGGCGCGGTGGCCGTCGGGAACGCGGAGGAGCGCTGCCCCGGCTTTGTAGTGGGAAGGGGGAATGAAGTGGAGGACTCGGGGTGGGCCGCGGTGGCCGGCGGGAAGGCGGAGGACCCCTGGGGTGGGAGGGTGCTGGGCGCGCGCGGTGGCCGGCGGGAAGGCGGAGGGCGCGCGGTGGCCGGCGGGAAGGCGGAGGACCGCCCACCCGGCGGCGGGCGCGCTGGCCGGCGGGAAGGCGGAGGACCCCGGGCGGGGAGGGCGCTGGGCGCGCGCGGTGGCCGGCGGGAAGGCGGAGGTCCGCCCACCCCGGGCGGGCGCGCTGGCCGGCGGGAAGGCGGAGGACCAAGGAGAGCTGGACGCTGGCTGCATCAGAGGGGGGCGCCCGAGCAGAGCGGCGGCGAGCAGACCAGAACCTGGGGGGGGTCCTGAGGCCAATTCCGGGTCCCGGCCCAGGTGAGATGGGACAAATTGCAAACATTAAACCCCCTTCTTTGTGTTTTTTTTTTAATTGTTGCTGCAGTCCACCCGGGACAAAGGGGGAAATGGGGGCTGCATCTCTCTATCCCCTACCCCCTCCCCCCTCTGCCCCCCACCGCGCCCCCTCTCTTTGCATCTGGACAATTGCAGAAAAAGGCGTCCGCCGCACCCCGCCTTTTCTCCCAACCGCCTGTAGATTTTGCAAACTAAAAAATATGTCTGTGCACGCAGGTCTGGCCACCCCCCCCCCCCCCCTCAAAAAACACCATTCCTCTTCCTTTGCAAAGGACTTACAATGCCGGGTGCAATCTTGCATTGGGGGTTGGGGGGGGTGCAATCTTGCATTGGGGGTGTGGGGGGGAGCACTCTTGCATTGGGGGTTGGGGGGGGTGCAATCTTGCATTGGGGGATGTGGGGGGGTGCACTCTTGCATTGGGGGTGTGGGGGTGCACTCTTGCATTGGGGGATGTGGGGGGTGCACTCTTGCATTGGGGGATGTGGGGGGTGCACTCTTGCATTGGGGGTTGGGGGGGTGCACTCTTGCATCGGGGGATGTGGGGGGGGGTGCAGTCTTGCATTGGGGGTTGGGGGGGTGCAGTCTTGCATTGGGGGTTGGGGGGGTGCATTCTTGCATTGGGGGATGTGGGGGGTGCACTCTTGCATTGGGGGATGTGGGGGGGTGCACTCTTGCATTGGGGGATGTGGGGGGGTGCAGTCTTGCATTGGGGGATGTGGGGGGTGCAGTCTTGCATTGGGGGTTGGGGGGGTGCACTCTTGCATTGGGGGTTGGGGGGTGCAATCTTGCATTGTGGGTGTGGGGGGGTGCACTCTTGCATTGGGGGTCTGGGGGGGTGCACTCTTGCATTGGGGGGTGGGGGGGTGCACTCTTGCATTGGGGGATGTGGGGGGTGCACTCTTGCATTGGGGGATGTGGGGGGTGCACTCTTGCATTGGGGGATGTGGGGGGTTGCAGTCTTGCATTGGGGGTTGGGGGGGTGCAATCTTGCATTGGGGGATGTGGGGGGTGCACTCTTGCATTGGGGGTGTGGGGGGGTGCACTCTTGCATTGGGGGATGTGGGGGGGTGCAGTCTTGCATTGGGGGATGTGGGGGGTGCACTCTTACATTGGGGGATGTGGGGGGGGGTGCAGTCTTGCATTGGGGGTTGGGGGGATGCAATCTTGCATTGGGGATGTGGGGGGGTGCAGTCTTGCATTGGGGATGGGGGGGTGCAGCCTTGCATTGGGGGTTGTGGGGGGTGCAATCTTGCATTGGGCGGGTGCAGTCTTGCATTGGGGGATGTGGGGGGGGGGCCTTGAGTGGGACTATGGAAGGGGGGTTTAATCTGCATTGGGTGTGGGGGAGGGGGCGGGGGGGAGACCTCGATGGAGTGGGGTCCATTGAATAGAGACTATCAGGGGGGGAAATGTAATTCTGCATAGAGTGATGGAGGCGGTGAGGGATGGAGTTTGAGGTCCTGCTTTTTGTAAATGTGCCTACACAGAGAGAGAGAGAGAATGCACGAAAAATAACTTATCCATGTATGAAATTATCTAAGATCCTGCATGGGCGAGGGGAGTGATGTTTGGCTCAGTACAGAGCTTTTTATAAATGTCAGGCGAACAACTAATACATGTATGTGTATGGGTGTGACTGCCAGGCGGACTATCGATTACAAATACATATATATAATCGTGCATTGAGCTGCGATTGGGGAGCGTCAGTGTGTGGGGGGAACTATCAGGACATAGATAAGCTGCAGCGCTGGGCTGGGAGGTGGCAAATGCAGTTTAATGCAGAAAAGTGTGAGGTGATTCATTTTGGAAGGAATAACAGGAAGACAGAGTACTGGGCTAATGGTAAGATTCTTGGCAGTGTGGATGAGCAGAGAGATCTCGGTGTCCATGTACATAGATCCCTGAAAGTTGCCACCCAGGTTGAGAGAGTTGTTAAGAAGGCGTACGGTGTGTTAGCTTTTATTGGTAGAGGGATTGAGTTTCGGAGCCGTGAGGTCATGTTGCAGCTGTACAAAACTCTGGTGCGGCCGCATTTGGAGAATTGCGTGCAATTCTGGTCGCCGCATTATAGGAAGGATGTGGAAGCATTGGAAAGGGTGCAGAGGAGATTTACCAGAATGTTGCCTGGTATGGAGGGAAGATCTTCTGAGGGAAGGCTGAGGCTGTTTTCGTTCGAGAGAAGAAGGTTAAGAGGTGACTTAACTGAGGCATACAAGGTGATCAGAGGATTGGATAGGGTGGAGCCTTTTTCCTCGGATGGTGATGTCTAGCACGAGGGGACATAGCTTTAAATTGAGGGGAGATAGATGTGGGACAGATGTCAGAGGTAGGTTCTTTACTCAGAGAGTCGTAAGGGTGTGGAATGCCCTGCCTGCAACAGTAGTGGACTCGCCAACACTAAGGGCATTCAAATGGTCATTGGATAGACATATGGACGATAAGGGAATAGTGTAGATGGGCTTTAGAGTGCTTTCACAGGTCGGCGCAACATCGAGGGCCGAAGGGCCTGTACTGCGCTGTAATGTTCTATGTTCTAACCCTAACCCTAACCCTAAGGACATTCAAATGGTCATTGGATAGACATATGGACGATAAGGGAATAGTGTAGATGGGCTTTAGAGTGCTTTCACAGGTCGGCGCAACATTGAGGGCCGAAGGGCCTGTACTGCGCTGTGATGTTCTATGTTCTAACCCTAACCCTAAGGGCATTCAAATGGTCATTGGATAGACATATGGACAATAAGGGAATAGTGTAGATGGACTTTAGAATGGTTTCACAGGTCGGCGCAACATCGAGGGCCGAAGGGCCTGTACTGCACTGTAATGTTCTATGTTCTAACCCTAACCCTAACCCTAAGGGCATTCAAATGGTCATTGGATAGACATATGGACGATAAGGGAATAGTGTAGATGGGCTTTAGAGTGGTTTCACAGGTCGGCGCAACATCGAGGGCCGAAGGGCCTGTACTGCGCTGTAATGTTCTCTGTATTTGGGTGTGATTGTCGGGGGGAAAACTAATTTAGAAGTGTATAATTGTGCATCGGGGATAGTGAGATAATGTTCGTCATCCACACGCACGCCTCTATAATGGAAGGGGTTGAAATCGCGGCACTGATTTGCGGTTGACGTAATGTCCGACGGAGGGCCGTGCGATCTCGGGAAGGAGGTCGTCCTGACGTCTGATTAACCATCCTCCTCCTTTTCTCCACAGCCGCTTCGGAACGTTTTGCAAAGGGACCGCCAGGTTTGTGGACGTTACTTGGCGTTTGTACCCCTTCCCTAATTGCCCCCTCGAGGAGGTGGCGCTGTGCGAGCCACCATCTTGAATCCGCCGCGGTCCCCGTGCGGTGTACATCCACCCAGGGCGCTGTTCGAGAGGGAGCTCCCCGGTTCTGACACTCCGCGACAGTGAAGGAACGGCTGGTATAATTCCGAGTCGGCATGAGGAGGGGCTCGCAGGAGAGGGTGGCCATCGATTGCGCTATCAAGCGGCACTCACTCCACAGTGCCCTGCTCACGGGCGCTGAGTTTGGGTTCCGCCAGGGTCGCCCAGCTCCTCACCTCATTGCGACCTTGGTTCAACCAGGGACGAGAGGAGAGGCTCGAGGGACTGAATGGGCCTCCTCCTGTTCCTGTGTAACAGGCTCGAGCAGGGGGCTGAATGGGCCTCCTCCTGTTCCTGTGTAACAGGCTCGAGGAGGGACTGAATGGGCCTCCTCCTGTTCCTGTGTAACAGGCTCGAGGAGGGGGCTGAATGGGCCTCCTCCTGTTCCTGTGTAACAGGCTCGAGGAGGGGGCTGAATGGGCCTCCTCCTGTTCCTGTGCGACAGGCTCGGGGGGCTGAATGGGCCTCCTCCTGTTCCTGTGTAACAGGCTCGAGGAGGAGGCTGAATGGGCCTCCTCCTGTTCCTGTGTAAAGGCTCACGGAAAGGGCTGAATGAGCCTCCTCCTGTTCCTGTGTAACAGGCTACAGCAGGGGGCTGAATGGGCCTCCTCCCGTTCCTGTGTAACAGGCTCGAGCAGGGGGGCTGAATGGGCCTCCTCCTGTTCCTGTGTAACAGGCTCGAGGAGCTGAATGGGCCTCCTCCTGTTCCTGTGTAACGGGCTCGAGGAGCTGAATGGGCCTCCTCCTGTTCTTGGGTAACAGGCTCGAGCAGGGGGGCTGAATGGGCCTCCTCCTGTTCCTGTGTAACAGGCTCGAGCAGGGGGGCTGAATGGGCCTCCTCCTGTTCCTCTGTAACAGACTCGAGCAGGGGGTTGAATGGACCTCCTCCTGTTCCTGTGTAACAGGCTCGAGCAGGGGGGCTGAATGGGCTCCTCCTGTTCCTGTGTAACAGGCTCGAGGAGCTGAATGGGCCTCCTCCTGTTCCTGTGTAACAGGCTCGCGGAGGGGGCTGAATGGGCCTCCTCCTGTTCCTGTGTAACAGGCTCGAGCAGGGGGGCTGAATGGGCCTCCTCCTGTTCCTCTGTAACAGACTCGAGCAGGGGGTTGAATGGACCTCCTCCTGTTCCTGTGTAACAGGCTCGAGCAGGGGGGCTGAATGGGCCTCCTCCTGTTCCTGTGTAACAGGCTCGCGGAGGGGGCTGAATGGGCCTCCTCCTGTTCCTGTGTAACGGGCGCGAGCAGGGGGCTGAATGGGCCTCCTCCTGTTCCTGTGTAACAGGCTCGAGCAGGGGGCTGAATGGGCCTCCTCCTGTTCCTGTGTCACAGGCTCGATACCGAGAATCGATATAGGATTGGGAGGCAGAGAATCTCTGCGGGTAGAGTTGAGGAATCGCAACAGTAAAAACACCCTGATGGGAGTTATGTACAGGCCCCCTAGTCGTCAGGATGCGGGGCAGGAAATTAATCAGGAGGTAGGAAAGGCAATATTACAATAATCATGGGGGACTTTAATATGTACATGGACTGGGAAAACCAGGTAGGTCGTGGATAGCGTGAAAAGGAATTTGTGAAATCTCCAAGAGATTTTAATCGCAGCTTGTGACCGAGCCCACTAGGGAACAGGCAATTCTGGATTTGGTGATGTGTAATGAGGCAGACTTGATTCGGGAACTGAAGGTGAAAGAACGTTTAGGCAACAGTGACCATAATATGATCGAATTTACCCTGCAGTTTGAGAGGGAGACGCTGGAACCAGGTGGATGACATTATAATTAAGTAACGGTAACTACAAAGGCTTGAGGGAGGAGCTGGCCAGAGTTGATCGGGGAAGGAGCCTAGCAGGGAAGACAGTGGAACAGCAACGGCAGGGGTTTTGGGGGGGTTATTCGGGATGCACAACAGAAATTCATCCCAGGGAGGAGGACACGTGCTGAGGAGAGGGCAAGGCCGGGGCTGAGGAGGGAGGTCGAGGGCTGCATAAAAGCGAAAGGGAAAGCATACAAAGTGGCGAGGATTAGTGGGAAGCCAGAGAATTGGCAATCTTTAAAAGCGAGCGGGGGGTGGGGGGGGCAACTGAAAAAGCAATACGGGGGGTTTAATCGTGCCTGCCAAATCTGTCCCGGGTTCTTTGAGGAGATAACAAGGAAGGTAGACACAGGAGAACCAGTCGACGTGATCTATTTAGACTTCCAGAAGGCCTCTGACAAGGTCATGGGAGACTGTTTAAATAAGTTACCCTGGTGTTCAGGGTACGATCCTGGCAAGGAGAGAGGATTGGCTGACTGGCAGAGAGTGGGGGGTACAGGGGTCTTTCTCAGGGTGGCAGCCGGTGACTAGTGCTGCGCCTCGCCAGTCTGTGCTGGCACCACAACCTTTCACAAGATACACGAATGATCTGGAAGAAGGCACCCAAGGCACCGTCGGCAGGTTCGCAGACGACGCAAAGACCCGGAGAGGGGCAGGTGGTATCGAGGAAGCCAGCGGGCTCAGGCAGGCTAGGAGACTGGGCAAAGAAGCGGCAGGTGAAATACAATGTGGTGTTTCCACTTGTAGGAAAAACTAGAAGCAGAGGGGACGCAATCTCAGACTGAAGGGTCCTTTAAAACAGAGAAGAGGAGGAATTTCTTCAGCCAGAGGGAGGTGAATCTGTGGAACTCTTTGCCGCAGAAGGCTGTGGAGGCCAAATCTTTAGGACAGAGATAGATACGTTCCTGGGTAACTGGCTCGAGGAGGGGCTGAATGGGCCTCCTCCTCTTCCTGTGTAACAGGCTCGAGGAGGGGGCTGAATGGGCCTCCTCCTGTTCCTGTGTAACAGGCTCGAGCAGGGGGCTGAATGGACCTCCTCCTGTTCCTGTGTAACGGGCTCGAGGAGGGGGCTGAATGGGCCTCCTCCTGTTCCTGTGTAACGGGCTCGAGGAGGGGGCTGAATGGGCCTCCTCCTGTTCCTGTGTAACAGGCTCGAGGAGGGGGCTGAATGGGCCTCCTCCTGTTCCTGTGTAACAGGCTCGAGCAGGGGGCTGAATGGGCCTCCTCCTGTTCCTGTGTAACAGGCTCGAGGAGGGGGCTGAATGGGCCTCCTCCTGTTCCTGTGTAACAGGCTCGAGCAGGGGGCTGAATGGGCCTCCTCCTGTTCCTGTGTAACAGGCTCGAGCAGGGGGCTGAATGGGCCTCCTCCTGTTCCTGTGTAACAGGCTCGAGGGGCTGAATGGGCCTCCTCCTGTTCCTGTGTCACAGGCTCGAGGGGCTGAATGGGCCTCCTCCTGTTCCTGTGTAACAGGCTCGAGGAGGGGGCTGAATGGGCCTCCTCCTGTTCCTGTGTAACAGGCTCGAGGAGGGGTTGGGGCCTCGCGGGAGGGGTGGGGGGGGGCGGCGGGAGGGGGGGGGAGGGGGGGGTGCAGATGTCGCTCGAGATCCTAACCGTGTTCCTTGTCTCTCCCGGCCACAGGGCTCGTGCTGAGCGACGGCGGCCAGCCGAACATGGAGGATCCCGTCGACCGCGAGGACGCGGCGCGCGCCGGAGCGGGCGGCGCCAAGGGCCGGCGGCGGCGTGCCGTCTCCCCGCCGCCCACCGGGGGGCGCCGCCCCTGCGCCAAGGGCCGGCGGGCAGGGGCCGGCGAGGGGCGGGCGGCGCTCCGCTGCCCCGACTGCGGCAAGACCTTCGCCCGGCCCGGCGCCCTGGCCGCCCACCGCCGCGCCCACCCCGCCGCGCCGCCCCTGAGCTGCGCCGACTGCGGGGAAAGCTTCGGCACCCCGGGCCGCCTGACTGCCCACCGGCGCTCGCACGCGGGCGGGGGGGCGCCCGGCGCCAGGCCGCAACGCTGCCCGCTCTGCCAGAAGGACTTCGCTGACTCGGCCCGGCTGGCCGCCCACCGCCGGGCCCACGCCGGGGAGCGCCCGTACCGCTGCAGCGTCTGCCGCCGGGGCTTCATGGGGATGGCCGAGCTCCTGCACCACGAGAGGGGCCACACGGGGCAGAAGCCCTACTCCTGCATCCACTGCGGCAAGAACTTTGCCAGGGTGAACGGCTTGAGGCTCCACGCCCGGCTACACCGGGCCTGAGGGGGCGGGGGGGGGGCGGGGGCGCTGGACTCGCCTCGGGCTTCATTGACGACCGGGCCTGAGGGGGGGGGGGGGGGGGGGGGGGCGCTGAACCCGCCTCGGGCTTCATTGACGACCGGGCCTGAGGGGGGGGGGGGGGGGGGGCCGCTGAACTCGCCTCGGGCTTCATTCACGACCGGCTCCCAACCCCCAGTCCACCCCAAATCATTTTAAGCACTTGGGGTCTGATTCCCTCTCTCCGGCTCTCTCTCTCTCCCTCCGGCTCTCTCTCTCTCTTTCCCTCTGGCTCTCTCTCTCTCTCCCTCTGGCTCTCTCTCTCTCCCTCTGGCTCTCTCTCTCTCCCTCTGGCTCTCTCTCTCTCCCTCTGGCTCTCTCTCTCTCCCTCTGGCTCTCTCTCTCCCGCTGTCGCGCTCTCTCTCTCTCTCCCTCTGGCTCTCTCTCTCTCTCTCTCTCCCTCCGGCTCTCTCTCTCTCTTTCCCTCTGGCTCTCTCTCTCTCTCCCTCTGGCTCTCTCTCTCTCCCTCTGGCTCTCTCTCTCTCCCTCTGGCTCTCTCTCTCTCCCTCTGGCTCTCTCTCTCCCGCTGTCGCGCTCTCTCTGTCGCTCTCTCTCTCTCTCCCTCTGGCTCTCTCTCTCTCTCTCTCTCCCTCTGGCTCTCTGTCTCTCCCTCTGGCTCTCTCTCTCTCCCGCTGTTGCGCTCTCTCTCTGTTGCGCTCTCTCTCTGTCGTGCTCTTTCTTTCCCTCAGTCACGCTCTCTCTCTCTCGCGCTCTCTCTCTCGCGCTCTCTCTCTCGCGCTCTCTCTCTCGCGCTCTCTCTCTCGCGCTCTCTCTCTCGCGCTCTCTCTCTCGCGCTCTCTCTCGCGCTCT